>NC_036845.1:414514-423848 GCF_002910315.2 Salvelinus sp. IW2-2015
TTTACTTTTCTGCTCTTTTGCACACCAGTATCTCTACTTGCACATGATCATCTGATGATTTATCACTCCAGTGTTAATCTGCTATTGTAATTATTCAATTTATTGCCTACCTCCTCATGCCTTTTGCACACATTGTATATAGATTCTCTTTTTTTCTACCATGTTATTGACTTGTTTATTGTTTACTCCATGTGTAACTCTGTGTTGTTGTCTGTTCACACTGCTATGCTTTATCTTGGCCAGGTCGCAGTTGCAAATGAGAACTTGTTCTCAACTTGTCTACCTGGTTAAATAAAGGTGAAATAAATAAATAAATAAAAAATAAAAAATTCTCTCTTCCCTTTCTCTTTCCTTTTTTTCTGTAGGAGAAAGTGACAGGGACAGCCCTCAGGACTACCCATCCCTTAACCAAGCTGTTTGGACCCAACCACCAGATCAGGAAGCTGCTGCATTATCTCTGCCTTCATTCCATCTCTTTAACTCTTCTTACGGTTGTAATCTTTTAATACATTTTCACATCCAGATTCTTGTATAACAGTACCGGGCATCATTTTGTCTCTAATTGTACTGACATCACCCAGCTGAAGTGTAGTCTTAGGAGTGCTGATGGGAATAAATCAGGTTTAGGAAAATGTCATGCCACGCAAAGCAAATAGTCTAATTCACTACGTACTGTACCGTGGGTATCATAAGTATTCTGGATATGCTTGACATCGGCAAAGACTGGGGAGTTGTTCAGGATAAAAAATAAATGGGATGGAGCTCAGTGCAGGCAAAATCCTAGTGTAAAACATGCTTTACATCAGACACTAAGAGAGGAGTTCGCCTTTCAATAACCTATAACACAAGGCCAAATCGACTTTGGAGTTGCTTACCAAGAAGACAATGAATGTTCCTATGTGGCCAAGTTACAGTTTTGATTTAAATCTGCTTGAAAATGTAGGGCAAGACTGAATAACTGCTGTCTAGCCATGATCCCCAACACCTTGACAGAGCTTGAAGAATTTTGAAAAGAATGATGGGGAAAATATTGCACATGTACCCAAGAAGACTAACAGCTGTAATCCCTGCCAAAGGTGCTTCTAACATGTATTGACTCAGGGGAATACTTATGTAATCAAGGTATATTAGTGTTTTATATTTTTATAAATGTTTTGTTAAAAAAATGTTTTATTTTGGCATGACACTATTTTGTGTGGATCATTGACAAAAAATGACAATTAAATTAATTTGAATCCCATATTATGTAGAGAAATCCAAGGGGGTTGGTTGAATGATGCTGTATTATTATAGTACTGTACTAAAGTGTTGGAGATGCAGTGTGTCAAAGGATCATGAAATATGAACTTCTCTTTTTTCAACCTTCTCAAATAAATCTTTATATAAATGAATTTCTATTGTGTTACATTTATTGCCACCTTCCTGGTGTCACACATAATGTATCTGGGTGTACACATAATGTATCTGGGTGTACACATAATGTATCTGGGTGTAACACATAATGGTATCTGGGTTGTACACATAATGTATCTGGGTGTACACATAATGTATCTGGGTGTACACATAATGTATCTGGGTGTACACATAATGTATCTGGGTGTACACATTTTCCAGCTGCGTCTATCGCTCATGTGTGATACTCATTGTTTCATTGGAAGTAGAGTTTCTATGCGCACCAGTGAAGTGGTTTTTAAACATTCCCTAGAACAGCAAGGCCTACTGGTAAAATGCACATGAGGGAGCACTTCAGGCTCACTCCGGCAGAGCAAAATTCAGTTGGTGGAACAGTAAAAGCGAAAAAGGTTGAACCACTGGCCTAAAGAACTACATTTCRCCTTCATAGACCTGTGTGACGGCATGGATTTACATTATTCAGCGGTCTGAATAATATAAATCCAGGTCTGTTGGCCTGATAAACTTGCCTTTTCAAGTGCTTTGCATCCTCAGATCTGATACTGACTATGAATGATATGACAGAATACAACAGTTACAGTAACAAAGGCAACGCAGTTTACAAGCATTTCGCTACACTCGCATTAACATCTGCTAACCATGTGTATGTGACCAAAAACATTTGATTTGAACATTAATACCACATTCTGTACTATTAACTAAGTGACTCAAACTCATGATTGAAATACGAGATAAGCCACTAAGGGCAGTTTACCAGGCCAACAGACCACAAATGGCAGGAAAGGTAAGCCACAGCCTACTGTGATCCAGTGGAGGCTTCTCAAAGGAGGAAGGGGAGGACCAGTGAATTTCAGAAAGAAAGAAAATTGTGAAACATCTAAAAAGGTATKCTTTAAAGATCAAACTATACTAAATATATTCACGTGTCACCAAATAATTGATTAAAACACATTGTTTTGCAATGAAGGTCTACAGTAGCCTCTGCAGCACTCTGTAGGGTAGCACCATGGTGTAGCCAGAGGACAGCTAACTTCTGTCCTCCTCTGGGTACATTGACTTCAATACAAAACCCAGGAGGCTCATAG
This sequence comes from Salvelinus sp. IW2-2015, assembly GCF_002910315.2. Taxonomy (NCBI): domain Eukaryota; kingdom Metazoa; phylum Chordata; class Actinopteri; order Salmoniformes; family Salmonidae; genus Salvelinus; species Salvelinus sp. IW2-2015. The sequence continues at coordinate 417,013 of NC_036845.1, forward strand.
TTCMCACCCCCTGTGCTGGTTAAGTGCAAGTGCTGGTAAAWAAAATGTAATCGTTATTTTATTGATTTTATTTTTGGGGGTAGGGTGTCAAGGTGAGGAGGAGGATTATTTAAGACACTGCATAAGTAGTGTTTCAGATGTTTTATGAAGATGGGCAGGGACTCTGCTGTCTAGTTTCTGGGGAAGCTTGTTTCACCATTGGGTTGCCAGTGATAGAAGAGATAGAGCTGCGACTGGCTGAGCGGGGTGCCCTCCTGTAGGGGTGGGAAGGCCAAGAGACCTGAGGTGGCAGACCGGAGTGCTCGGGTTGGGTGTACGGTTTTGAGCATAGCCTGAAGGTAGGGAGCGGCAAGTTCCTTTGCTGTTCCATTAGGTAAGACACCAATGGTCTTGTAGTGGATGCGAGCTTTGACTGCAAGCCAGTGGAGTGTGCGGAGGAGCAGGGTGACATGAGAGAACCTGGGAAGGTTGAAAACCAGGCGTGCTGCAGCTTTCTGGATAAATTGCAGGGGCCCACCCAACAGCAAGTTGCAGTAGTCCAGATGGGAGAGGACAAGTGCCTGGATTAGGACCTGTGCCGCTTCCTGCGTAAGGTAGGGTCGTACTCTATGGAGGTTGTAGAGCCAAGGTTCTATGCACTGTGGATGGGCGACACTGTGGAGTTGTCAACCGTGATGGAGAGGTCTTTGAGCAGGCAGGCCTTCCCCTGGAGGTAGAGCAGTTCCGTCTTGTTGAGCTTGAGGTGGTGGGCCGACATTCAAGCTGAGATATCTGCCAGGCACGCAGAGATGAGTGTCGCCACCTGGGTGTCAAAAGGGGGAAGGAGAAAAGTAGTCGAGTGTCATCCGCATAGCAATGATAGGAGAGACCATATGAGGATATGACGGAGACAAGTGACTTGGTGTATAAAGAGAAAAGGAGAGGGCCTAGAACCGAGCCCTGGGGGACTCCCAGCCCCGAGAGGGTGGAGAGGAGGATCTGATCATTCACGGTGTCGAAAGCAGTGGACAGATCTAAGAGGATGAGAACAGAGGAGAGAGAGTCCGCTATGGCAGTGTGGAGAGCCTCCGTGACCCAGAGAAGAGCAGTCTCGGTTGAGTGACCCATCTTGACTCAAAAAGAGAAAAAGAAAATAATTGAACAGTTTTGAGATTTCTCTAAAATGGAGAAACGATAGAGAGAGAGAGAGAGCTAGCTACCCAGCTTAAACAGAGATGGATGCTATGCTAGCTAGGTGGCTATGGCTATCAGACACTGGAACTCTTCCAAGTCAAGCTTTTGGTTTTATTAATTTGTTGCCACCGGGGGCTGCCGGTGTAACTGCTAAACTGCTGACTGTACACTGTACTGCATGATTGTAGCGGATTTACTAATGCGTTAGTTCTAGTAGCTATGTAGACTATGAGTTGACAACGATGTAGGCTGTGTGTAAGCGGTTAGCGGTCATTGTATGAAAGTTTGGCTTGGAAAGACTAAGGATTACACCCTAGATCAGCTTGATGCAGGCAGGAGTGTGCAAGGCGGTATTGAATTTGTCACTGTCTGTCACCTTGATTACTCAAAATTCTCTCGACCTGTGCTCCTACGTTTTAAACTTTCATTCATCGGCTGTAGCAACCTCATGATGGTTACAGGGAAAATTAGAGTATTATGTAGTAGCCTAAACCTATCGATGTTACATTGAGCTGGGTGAATGGAATATGAATAAAGTCCCAAATGGCACCGACCGCCACTGCTGTGATAATTGCTCTGCTTAGACAGCTCAAGGAGGCTTGAGAAATGGTGGCAGCCAGGAAGCAACTGTTGTGTCAGTCCAGCTCTGTTTTCTCTCTGTAGTTAGTGAGAGTTAGCCTAGTGCTTGTTGACTAATGACTCAATGAGACTGTTACATCCTCAGCTGACCTCACTGAAAAATGTGAACTGTAGTAACCTCTGAGTATTCAGGTAACTTAGGCTAGTTCTCCTACCCTCTCAACCAACCACCTTTCCTGTTTACCTTCCTGACCTCATTATGACATGATACCTTAATATATTCACAGTCTGGAATAAATCAATCAAATCAAATCAAATTGTATTTGTCACATGCGCCGAATACAGCAGGTGTAGACCTTACAGTGAAATGCTTACATACAAGCCCTCAACCAACAATGCAATTGAAGAAAATAGTCCGGTCGGCCATTTGATTAATTGTTCAGCAGTCTGAGCATTTTTTGGGCCTTCCTCTGACACTGCCTAGTATATACAGTTGAATTCGGAAGTTTACATACGCCTTAGCCAAATACATTTAAACTCAGTTTTTKCACAATTCCTGACATTTAATCCTAGTAAAGATTCCCTGTTTAAGGTCAGTTAGGATCACCACTTRATTTTAAGAATGTGAAATGTCAGAATAATAGTTGAGAGAATGATTTATTTCAGATTTTATTTCTTTCATCACATTCCCAGTGGGTCAGAAGTTTACATACACTCAAATAGCATTTAGTAGCATTGCCTTTAAATTGTTTAACTTGGGTCAAATGTTTTGTGTAGCCTTCCACAAGTTTTGGTGAATTTTGGCCCATTCCTCCTGACAGAGCTGGTGTAACTGAGTCAGGTTTGTAGGCCTCCTTGCTCGCACACGCTTTTTCAGTTCTGCCCACAAATCTTCTATGGATTGCAGGTCAGGGCTTTGTGATGGCCCACTCCAATCCTTGACTTTGTTGCGCCTTAAGCCATTTTACCACAACTTTGAGTATGCTTGGGTCATTGCCATTTAGAGACCCATTTGCGACCAAGCTTTAATCCTGCTGAGTCTTGAGGATGTTGCTGTCATATATCCACATAATGTTCCTGCCTCATGATGCATCTATTGTGAAGTGCACCAGTCCCTCCTGCAGCAAAGCACCACCACAACATGATGCTGCCACTCTGCTTCACCGGTTGGGATGGTGTTCTTCGGCTTGCAAGCCTCCCCCTTTTTCCTCCAACATAACGATGGCCATTATGGCCAAACAGTTCTATTTTATTTCATCAGACCAGTGGACATTTCACCAAAAAGTACAATCTTTGTCCCCATGTGCAGTTGCAAACCGTAGTCTGGCTTTTTATGGCTTCTTCCTTGCTGGGCGGCCTTTCAGGTTATGTCGATTAGGACTCGTTTTACTGTGGATATAGATCTTTTGTACCTGTTTCCTTCAGCATCTTCACAAAGTCCTTTGCTGTTGTTCTGGAGTGATTTTCACTTTTCGCACCAAAGTACGTTCATTCTCTAGGAGACAGAACGCGTCCTTCCTGAGCGGTATGACGGCTGCGTGGTGTCGTGGCAATCCTGTATTACCAAATGGAGGAGAGTTAAAACCACACACCAGGAGAGTTATACTTAACTTCATCTTTATAATATATACAACAGCCCTTTGACTCTCAGATCAATTCAGTGTCTATAATGAATTCTGAGTGCCAACCATATGGCAACTGAGATCTTTATAGCAAAGATCCATCCCTCTCAACTTACATGACGACCACAGATCTTTGGAATAGTTCACAAAGGGACTTTTAATTGAGAAGGAGTATTCCCTTAGCCAGATACATTCCCTATCAATTATCGCTCAGTTTGGTCCCCAAGACGAGGTTCTAATCTCGTTCCTGGTACTTKATAGCACAGAACTATTACCTCATCCAATGGCATKACTCAATTGTCAACTCTAGATACTCCCATCTCAAGTAAACCCCCTCTTGACCCCACTCCTGGACAAGCTCACTGAGGGGAGTGACTTGCGCACAGACATTGTGGAGACAAGTAATTGGTTCCCCCTTAATCACGCCATCCCTTCACATGGTTTAACAGAGACATTCACATATGAAGACAATGTTCCATCCTGTCCTCTTCCCTTTATGATATTCTGCATAGCACCAGAGACATGTAAAAGACAAGCCTGACCTCTCCCCTCTCTAGGCCCCAAATGACTGAGCCCCAGCTAAGAAAAAAGTGCAACTGCCAACACTATAGTCCAAAAGGATACATTCTAATGACAAGTATCTCACATAAGCATATTATGTAAATAAAACATCTTATTTATCTATGTTACCCAACTAATTCTGATTCATCCGCCACAGTGGTCCCATGGTGTTCGTACTTGCGTACTATTGTTTGTACAGATGAATATGGTACCTTTAGGCGTTTGGAAATTGCTCCCAAGGATGAACCAGACTTGTGGAGGTCTACAATTTTATTTATGAGGTCTTGGCTGATTTCTTTAGATTTTCCCATGATGTCAAGAAAAGAGGCACTGAGTTTGAAGGTAGTCCTTCAAATACATCCACGGGTACACCTCCAATTGACTCAAATTATGTCAATTAGCCTATCAGAAGCTTCTAAAGCCATGACATCATTTTCTGGTATTTTCCAAGCTGTTTAAATGCACAGTCAACTTATGTATGTGTATGTAAACTTCTGACCCACTGTAATTGTGATACAGTGAATTATCTGTCTGTAAACAATTGTTGGAAAAATTACTTGTGTCATGCACAAAGTAGATGTCCTAACCAACTTGCCAAAACTATAGTTTGTTAACAAGAAATTTGTGGAGTGGTTGAAAAACGAGTTTTAATGACTCCAACCTAAGTGTACTGTATGTAAACTTCCGACTTCAACTGTAGGTCCTGGATGGCAGGAAGCTTGACCCCAGTGATGTAGTGSMCCGTACGTACTACCCTCTGTAGGGTTGGATGCCGAGGAATTGCCATACCAGGTGGTGATGCAACCGGTCAGGATGCTCTCGATGGTGCAGCTGTAGAACTTTTGGAGGATCTGGGGACCCATGCCAAATCTTTTCAGTCTCCTGAGGGGGAAAGGTGTGCCCTCTTCATGACTGTCTTGGTGTGTTTGGACCACGATAGTTAGTTGGTGATGTGGACACCAAGGAACATGAAACTCTCGAGCCGCTCCACTACAGCCTGTTGATGTTAATGGGGGCCTGTTCAGCCCTCATTTTCCTGTAGTCCACGATCATCTCCTTTGTCTTGCTCACGTTGAGGTAGAGGTTGTTGTCCTGGCACCACTCTGCAAGGTCTCTGACCTCCTCCCTATAGGCTGTCTCAATGATGTCAGTGATCAGGCCTACGACTGCTGTGTTGTCAGCAACTTAATGATGGTGTTGGAGTCGTGCTCTGCCAGTTGCAGAGGGAGGTGTTCAGTCCCAGGGTCCTTAGCTTAGTGATGAGCTTTGTGGGCACTATGGTGTTGAACGCTGAGCTGTAGCATATATGGGCTGTTAAGGTAAACGATCAATAACACAACTGATTCAACTAATCAACTGACTGTTAATGGTCTTCAATATAGACCATGATTAGTTTGAATCAGTGTTTTACCATAAAGCCTGACTGTAACAAAAGTGTCCTGCCCTGCTTTAAATAACCAATAAGTGTTGAAAATACTCCTCAACAGCAACCAGAAACATTACCCTCAACACCATAAATAATAGAATACAATGAGCATGTACATTATGACACCAGACTTCTGAATCACAATGCTGTCCCTCTCTGACACCAGTCTGAAACATGACACCTCACCTACAGTCTGAGCTAAATGCATAAGAACTACTAAAGAAGAATAAACACACTTCACTACTATAATCTAAAACATTAGACTCATAACTTTCACTTTGCCAGAGACTTTGAATAACAATGAGCAGATAGCTGTGGATAACAGACTACTGTTAGATATCAGGGCTAATAAACAGGTTATAGCCTATGAGGAGGGTTAGGAGTGTCTGACAAGTTGTAAAAAAAATATTAACTAAACGTCCAGGGAATGATTAAATAAGCAGTAATGCAACTGAACCAGTTCCCCCTTGGGATACTAGTTTTCTACTACTGCATATTATGAGGAGCATCTTCAAGCATGTCAAACAAATAATCTCTGACAACAGAAATATGTCAAAAGCAAAACCACCCTCTGTGGCACGTAAACATTCCATTAACCAAACAAAAGAAAGAGTTTTCCTCAGGTTACATTACATCTCCACCTCCAGCTGGTCAGTTAAACAATCTGTGCAGGAGAAGAAGAATACTGTTGCTACCTCTCCTTCCAACCAAGGTGCAGGAAGAGAAGAGCAACCCCCCCTCTTCTCACTTCTCAGCAGTCACACCACACTCTCACCCCCCCCTCTTCTCAGCAGTCACACCACACTCTCAGCCCCCCCCCTCTTCTCAGCAGTCACACCACACTCTCAGCCCCCCCCTCTTCTCAGCAGTCAACACCACACTCTCAGCCCCCCCCTCTTCTCAACAGTCACACCACACTCTCACCGCCCCCCTCTTCTCAACAGTCACACCACACTCTCAGCCCCCCCTCTCTCACAGTCACACCACACTCTCAGCCCCCCCCCCCCATTTCAGAAGTCTCACCACACTCTCAGCCTCCCCCTCCCACACACACCCACACAAATATGATTACCAGACTGTTTAGTTAAATAGAAGGTTATGGATCACAATGCTGTCCCTCTCTGACACCAGTCTGAAACATGACACCTCGACCTACAGTCTGAGCTAAATGCATAAGAACTACTAAAGAAGAATAAACACACTTGACAACTATAATCTAAAACAGGGCTTTACAACCCTGGAGAGCTACCTCCTGTAGGTGTCACGCCATCCTCAGTGGGCTCCGATGTGGCGCAGCTGTCTAAGGCACTCTTGAAGCGTCATTATAGACACCTCTGGTTCGATTCAGGCTGTATCACAACCGGCTGTGATTGGGAGTCCCATAGGGCAGCGCACAATTGGCCCAGTGTCATCCAGTTTTGGCCGGTGTAGGCCAGTGAGCATTATGCTGTGGATAACAGACTTGTGTGAGCTTC
>NC_036845.1:423873-448436 GCF_002910315.2 Salvelinus sp. IW2-2015
ACAGTCACACCACACTCTCAGCCCCCCCCCCTCTTCTCAACAGTCACACCACACTCTCAGCCCCCCCTCTTTCTCAGCAGTCATACACAACTCTCAGCCCCCCCTTTCTCAACAGTCACACCACACTCTCAGCCCCCCCCTCTTCTCAACAGTCACACCACACTCTCAAGCCCCCCCTCTTCTCAACAGTCACACCACACCCAGCCCCCCCCCCTTTCTCAACGTCACACCACACTCTCAGCCCCCCCCCCCCATCTCAGATCTCACCACACTCTCAGCCTCCCCCTCCACACACACCCCACAAAAAGATGATATACCAGACTGTTAGTTACATAGAAGGTTCTGGATCACAATGCTGTCCTCTCTGACACCAGTCTGAAACAGATACCTCACCAGTACTACAGTCTGAGCTAAATGCATAAGAACTACTAAAGAATAATAAACACTCTTCAAGACTATAATCTAAAACAGGACTTCTCCAACCCTGTTCCTGGAGAGCTACCCTCCTGTAGATTTCACTCCAACCCCAGTTGTAACTAACCTATTCAGTTTATCAAGCAGATAATTATAAAAATTTGTAGGGGTGCGTAGGGAGAGCAAAAACTGATTACAACAGCGCAGTTAATAAACAAAACCACCGTAAACAGAACAATAAATCAATGGGTAAACAAAACCCGTTACACACCAGGCATAACGTGCACAAGCACTACAATAAACAATTCCGGACAAGGACATGGGGGAACAGAGGTTAAATACAAACATGTAATGATGGAATTGAGACCAGGTGTGTGGAAGACAAGACAAAACAAATGGGAAATTAAAGGTGGATCGGCGATGGCTAGAAGACGTGGGGCGGAAGATCCACGTAAGATCCGTGGGGCGACGCACAATTGCATAGCGTCGTCCGGTTAGGGAGGTTTGGCCGGTAGGGAGGGTTTGGCCGGTAGGATATCCTTGTCTCAGTATGTAAAATGTAATAAAATGTATGAGCTCTACTGTAAGTCGCTCTGGATAAGAGCGTCTGCTAAATGACTAAATGAATCACTAATGAATCACTAATATGAACAGTGGTGGAAAAAGTACTCAATTGTCATACCTGAGTAAAAGTAAAGATACCTTCATAGAAAATGACTCAAGTAAAAGTGAAAGTCACCCAGTAAAATACTACTTGAGTAAAAGCCTAAAAGCATTTGGTTGTAAATATACTAAATATCAAAAGTAATGTAATTGCTAAAATATATCAAAAGGACAAGTAAAAGTATAAATTCATTTTCTTATTCCTATATTAAGCAAACCAGACGGCACAATTGTCTTGTTTTGATTTATTTATGGATAGCCAGGGGCACACTCCAACAGTCAGACATAATTTACAAATAAAGCATGAGTGTTCAATGAGTCCACCAGATCAGAGCAGTAGGGATGACAGGATGTTCTCTGTTTAGTGAGTCTGCCAGATCAGAGGCAGTAGGATGACCAGGGATGTTCTCTTGATAAGTGTTGAAGTGGACCTTTGGACCATTTTTCTGTGCTGCTAAGCATTGAAAATGTAATGAGTGCTTTTGTGTGTCAGGGACAATATATGGAGTAAAAAGTACATTTTCTTTAGGAATGTGGTGAAGTAAAAGTTGTCAAAAATATAATAGTAAAGTACAGATATTCAAAAAAAACGACTTAAGCAGCAGTACTCAAAGTATTTTTACTTAAGTACTTTACACCACTGCTAATAAATAAACACAGACAAATAGAATAAGGCAATGGTAGACTTGAAAGATAAAATGTTGTGCCAAACAGGTTTGATTTCTGTTAACAGGCCTATATAGAGCTTAAGCCTCAGTTTGTAACCAAGCATCTGAAGTATCTGCATCCTGTATGGTACAGTTAACTTCCTCAATAAGGAAGTGGCATTAATACTGGCAGTTATCAGACAGTTAGACATTAAGAGTCAACTCTTTCTCCCTTTCCCTTATGGCCTATACGAACAAATCAAATCAAATTATTATTTGTCACATACACATATTTAGCAGATGTTATTGCGGGCGTTGCGAAAATGCCTGTGTTTCTAGCTCCAACAGTGCAGTAGATCTACAATACACAAACAATACACACAAAATCTAAATGTAAAAGAATGGAATTAAGAAATATATAAATATTAGGACGAGCAATGTTGGAGTGCCGGCTAATGTTGGCTATTTAACAGTCTGATGGCCTTGAGATAGAAGTGTTTTTTTCAGTCTCTCTGTCCCAGCTTTGATGCACATGTACTCAACCTGTGGTTGATGTCTTGATGATCTTTTTGGCCTTCCTGTGACATCAGGTGCTGTAGGTGTCCTAGAGGAGAAGGAGTTTGCCCCCGGTGATGCGTTGGGCAGACCGCACCAACCTCTGGAGAGCCCTGTGATTGCGGGCGTTGCAGTTGCTGTACCAAGGCGGTGATACAGCCCGGACTAGATGCATGCTCCTCAATCTTGTCCATACTCTTGTCAATCATCTTTCTTCGAATGCTTTCTTTTCTCTGGCCCACAGCCTCACTACTACTCTTTCTCCAGCCTCTGAGTGCAAGAAATGCTCGTTCTGCGTCCTTTCCTCTTCACCACTGTTCCTTCGTTCGTGTGCACTTCTCAGCTCTGACTCGCGTCCTCAGTTGCATGTGACCAACTGAGGATACTCTGCAGCTTTTCCACTCTGCCCTCACTCACTGTCCCTGTCTGATGTGCGATAGGGGCATGCTCCCTCTGCTGTCTCCTGAAGTCCCCACGATCCAGTCTCCCTTCGTTTTGTCTTGCACGTTTGAGGGTAAATAACCAGGGCTATAGCCTGAATGTGCAGACTTTAAGGAGGGTTGGGGGGTACAGAAATGTGCCTGTTATTCAGCAGGTTACCATGGAGGGGAGAGATGAGGAGGAATGCAAAAACAGGGACACTATAGTACGTGAGGTACACCAAGAAAAATTTAATATAAACCTACTGATCACACTCATAACATTTGGGCATAGGGAGTCTTGTTTGATCAAAAATGTGTTTGACAATGACTCACCGTCACGTTATGTTACCTCTGATGTTTGAATGTGTTTTTCTGCACTCCTTTCCAGGTTGTTTGGCTCACTGGGGAAGATAAACTATAGTGACCTCAGGACTATATTGGTGATCACCATATACCAGCTTAACCAATCATAACTTTAATGTGGAGTGTAGTGACACACTGCCCTGGTATGCTGTGCTCCCTCTGTGCCTACAACTGCGTGTGTGTGTGGTATGTGTGTTTGTGTTTGTGTAACTGTGGCAGAGCATGTGCCTGTACATGTGTTGCTAAGTTTCCTGGTCCGCCAGCTAAGCTGAACAGGAAGTTGGAAACGCAGAAACCACATCAACAAGCTGGCAAGTTTCTTCAAATATGAGAAAATGTGTTTATATAATGTATCTACACCCAATCACAAATCTTTCTTTTATAAATCACAAAATGTCAGCAAAAGTGGTGAAGTGTCTTCCACACATATTCAAATGTGTCCCCAGAGAGAGAGAGAGAGAGAGAGAGAGAGAGAGAGAGAGAGAGAGAGAGAGAGGTCTGATATTCCGTGAGAAAGTTGTTATGAGAAAGAGAGATAGGAGGAAGGGCAGGCGGAGGAGCCCTCCCCACATTGCTGAGTTTGGGAGCAGAGAGGAGAAGGTTGGGAAGGAGGGCCAGGAAATGAGCAAGACAGAAGGAATTTGAGGTAAAACACAACAGACCGAAATAGTAGCAGTGACGGAGAATTGTTACAGGAAAGCCATGAACAAACGCCCCGGGGAGAATTGGTAGCTGTTGCGCCTTCTTCACCACTGTCTGTGTGGGTGGACCAATTCAGATCGCCAGTGATGTGTACACTGAGGAACTTGCAGCTTTCCACCTGCTCCACTGCGGTCCCGTCGATGTGGATAGGGGGGTGCTCCCTCTGCTGTTTCCTGAAGTCCACGATCAGCTCCTTTGTTTTGTTGACGTTGAGTGAGAGGTTATTTTCCTGGCACCACTCTCCCAGGGCCCTCACCTCCCTGTTGGCTGTCTCGTCATTGTTGGCAATCAGGCCTACTACTGTTGTGTCATCTGCAAACTTGATTGAGTTGAGGCGTGCGTGGCCACGCAGTCATGGGTGAACAGGGAGTACAGGAGGATCCTGTGTTGAGGATCAGCGAAGTGGTGGTGTTGTATCCTACCTTCACCACCTGGGGGCGGCCCGTCAGGAAGTCCAGGACCCAGTTGCTCAGGGCGGGGTTCAGACCCAGTGCTCCAAGCTTAATGATGTGCTTGGAGGGTACTATGGTGTTGAAAGCAAAGCTATAGTGAGTGAACAGCATTCTTACATAGGTATTCCTCTTGTCCAGATGGGAGGATGCAGTGTGCAGTGCAGTGGCGATTGCATCGTCTGTGTCTCTATTGGGGCGGTAAGCAAATTGAAATGGGTCTAGGGTGTCAGGTAAGGTAGAGGTGATATGATCAGGTCTGTCTTTAGAATCATCAGGAATTCTGAGAAATCATGTAACTGTATTGAAATACAGATGAAGACAACTCATCTAGGCTGACTGGATTGAAAGGTGGCACCACTTCAGCCCTYTGACCCACTTTAGGTTAACCACAAGTTATTCAACAATTACCCCAATTATTTTGTTAACACTTTATTGGGATAGTCTCAAGTAGATGYCTTGTAGATGTTCAATAACTGTCAACAACATTTAAACTAACTATCCACTAACCCTAGCCTTAACCCTCATCCTAACCTAATCCCAGCCTTAACCCTCATCCTAACCTAATCCCAGCCTTAACCCTCATCCTAACCTAATCCCAGCCTTAANTAACCCTCATCCTAACCTAATCCCAGCCATAACCCTCATCCTAACCTAATCCCAGCCTTAACCCTCATCCTAACCTAATCCCAGCCTTAACCCTCATCCTAACCTAATCCTAACCTAAGGAGATTMACTTGTTAGACAAATGTAATACTGTATGGTGTCAACGTCAAACAAACACACACACAGAGAGAGAGAGACAAACAGAGAGAGAGAGAAAGAAAGCAGACAGAGAGAGAGAGAGAGAGTAGAAGAGTGAAAACCATGGCTGTCCCCAGAATTTCCCTACATCTCTTTGTCTTACACCCAGCTTTGGCAGGAAGCCAGTACATACAGGGGTCAGATAATACACAAACCAAGTTAATACACCAATGGATACATTTAAAGCATGGCTCTTAAATTATATCTAAATAACACAGTCTGAGTGGAGTACAGTACTGTCACAAATTAATTAACTCAATCAAGGGAAAACATAGATTAAACCAACAAGACACAAAGATGAATAGCAGGATGTTTTAATACAAGTTGTTGAGCAGGTTAGCAAAGCAAACATAAATGAGTATTATACACATGAGTAATGATTCAATAAAAAATCAAATTAACAAATAGTCAGTATCATTCACTATGAAATTGAACAAAAATAAGTAATGTTGTTGTCATGTCAGAAGCCTAATAATGTGTTATATATCCTGTCAGTATTTCTACAACAGCAGTTATGATTCTCCAGKCCCATTTTAACTTCTCCTGCAGGTCTAACACACCCTTATCCTTCCACTTGTAGTTGTCCTTTCAGATCCACAAAGGGAAGTCAACAAGCTCCTAAYGATAGCAGCAAGGTAGCAGTTTGGAATCTGGCTATTTGATTTGCGCTCACATAGAATATAAACCAATATAAGATGTGGAAAGATGCCAGTCCTACATCCCTCACTATAAGCATTAGCTGACCTAAAGACAACACTAAAATCTGATCTGGGTCAGACGAGCCCATAGGCACAGATCTAGGATCAGCTTCCCCAACACTATTTCATCAGGGGGAAACTTTAAATCAGTGTCTATGGGTCAATTTAATCTACTAAAAGCATGACATTGGATCCATGAGTCACTTCCTCAGTGACTAACTGGAAAACGGTAAWACATATCGTAATCATARTTCSTATTCTACTATGTACAAAATGTATATTATGRTTATATTACTAGATATATAATGATGTATTATAATAATAATTGTTTAACAGACAATGTCTAGGCAGAGTGGTGTAAGTAGGTGTGGCTGGGAACTGATTTCACATCCTCTCTGGTTCAATATCAAGCCTGGAACTCCAATTCTAACTCATTCATAATCACACAGGGACTTCCCTGGTATAGCTGGGAGGGAGGGAGGGAGAGGAACTATATCTGTTGCATCATACTACTGGAAGTGAACTGGTATGAACTGTTAGGAACTAGTGAAAGAGAGGGGAAAAGGAATGTCATGTGTCTGTGTGCTGTCTGATGCAGAAATCTTTCACCCARCTTTACAGTAACTAGAAACACATAAATAGTATCACACTGTCTCCACTATCAGGTGACACTATTACTCAACAGAACACAGATAATACTACCTGAGTCATTTCCCCCCATTATAGTAATATGAGTTTGTATACTGTCCATTTGTATGTATGTGTGTTAATATGCCTAGTCACTTATCATAGACTAGCGGGTGCAGCTAAAGGAATCTAGCTTCCACAGCAAGAGATCCACTGCTGCACTAAAACTTTCTCAGAATGTAATACAAGACTATCTCAAGCCACATGCCCATTACAATGCTTTAAAAATTAAATGAAACTTTTAAAACAGTTGGGCAGCTAAAAACACTAAGGACAACCAGGCGCACACCCCCGCGCACACCCACGCACCACAAAACACACACAAAACATACCCCCAGACCCACGTACACACATTCACACTTTGGTTTCTTCTGCGTTGTCCACATTAACTGAGATTCGTTGGGTCCTATTCCTGCTCCTGTCAACACATCTGTAARTGAAATACCAAACAGATGTCTTCAGCAATACGTACAAATTCACAAAATAATTATTTATATACATTCAGTGACATACACAATGTCTCAGTAACCTTGACTAAACTAAAATACTTTGTGGACCACCCCCTCCATACACACCTCTTTCCAGCAAATAACAGTATGATGACTCCAGAAAAACATGCCAGAGCAACCCAGGCCAGTGTGTGGRTCCTTTCATCTGTGTGGGAAAGAGAGAGAGGACGAGTGTAAAGGAGGAAGCTAATGATAGGCTTTAGATCAGTAGACTAACACAGTCTTGTGGCTCACAYATGACCCTGTTACAAACCCAGTCTTCAACATGAGCATTCAGATAACACACAAATCCATAACAGAACGAGAGATTTGACAATCAGTGTTGATATACAGTGCATTCYGAAAGTATTCAGACCCCTTCCCTTTTTCCACATTGTTARGTTACAGCCTTATTCTAAAATGGATMATTTRTYMMMMSMAWWWWTTTTTTWAACTAGGCAAGRCTACCCCGGCCAAACCCGGACGGCGCTGGGCCAGTTGTGCGCCGCCCTATGGGACTCCCAATCGCGGCCGGTGGTGATACAGCCTGGAATCGAATCAGGGTCTGTAGTGACACCTCTAGCACTAAGATGCAGTGCCTTATAGACCGCTGCGCCACTCGGGAGCCCTGAGAATTGATGCTTTCCTCATCATCCTACACACAATACCCCAAAATGACAAAGCGAAAACAGTTTTATTAAAACATTTTAGCTAATTTATTAAAAATAAAAAACGTAAATACTTACATAAGTATTCTGACCCTTTGCTATGAGCTCAGGTGCTCTGTTTCCATTGATCATCCTTGAAATGTTTCTACAACTTGATTGGAGTCCACCTGTGGTAAATTCAATTGATTGAACATGATTTGCAGCATTAAAGGTCCCCCAAGAACACAGTGGCCTCCATCATTCTTAAATGGAAGAAGTTTGGAACCCCCAAGACTCTTCCTCGAGCTGGCTGCCCGGCCAAACTGAGCAATCAGGGGAGAAGGCTTTGGTCAGGGAGGTGACCAAGAACCCGACGGTCACTCTGACAGAGCTTCAGAGTTCCTCTGTGGAGATGGGAGAACCTTCCAGAAGGACAACCATCTCTGCAGCCCTATTCCAATCAGGTCTTTATGGTAGAGTGGCCAGGCGGAAGCCACTCCTCAGTACAAGGCACATGACAGCCCGCTTGGAGTTTGCCAAAAGGCACCTAAATGACTCTGACCATGAGAAACAAGATTCTCTGGTCTGATGAAACCAAGATTGAACTCTTTGGCCTGAATGCCAAGTGTCACGTCTGGAGGAAACCTGGCACCATCCCTACGGTGAAGCATGGTGGTGGCAGCATCATGCGGTGGGGATGTTTTTCAGCGGCAGGGACTGGGAGACTAGTCAGGATCGAGGGAAGGATGAAAGGAGCAAGTACAGAGAGATCCATGATGAAAACCTGCTCCAGAGCGCTCAGGACCTCAGACTGGGGTGAAGGTTCACCTTCTAACAAGACAAAGACCCAAAGCTCACAACCAAGACAACACAGGAGTGGCTTCGGGACAAGTCTCTGAATGTCCTTGAGCGGCCCAGCCAGAGCCCGGGCTTGAACCCGACKGAACATCTCTGGAGAGATCCAAAAATAGCTGTGCAGCGACGCTCCCCATCCAATCTGACAGAGCTTGAGAGTATCAGCAGAGAAGAATGGGAGAAACTCCTCAAAGGTGTGCCAAGCTTGTAGCGTCATACCAAAGAAGACTCAATGCTGTAATCTCTGCCAAAAATGCATTAACAAAGTTCTGAGTAAATGGTCTGAATATTTTTTTAGAAATTTGCTAAGAAATCTACAAACCTGTTTTTGCTTTGTCATTATGGGCTATTGAGTGTAGATTGATGAGGAGAAAAAACGATTTAATCCATTTTAGAATAAGGCTGTAACCTAACAAAATGTAGAGAGGTTGGAATACTTTCCGAATGCACTGTACAATCTGAGTTAATTTAGCCTGAGTGCCTCTCTACATCCAGCTACTCCKCAGGACTGTTGGGCAGGGCAGCAGTGGAGCATGTCAATCCATTCAAGTCAAGTTTATACAATCCATCTTCATTGTACTATTTCACTAAACCACTTTGACAGATTGTCGGCATGTGTCTGTTCTTTGTTATCAGAGAGCTGGTAAACGTACCTAAAAATTGTCATAGACTATATCTCTCTGCGACTCTGCACGGCAATCTCTCTGCTACGCACGGCAGTATAGCCACCAAGTCTAGATTCAAAAAGCTTCTTAACAGCTTCTACCCCCAAGCCATAAGACTCCTGAACAGCTAATCAAATGGCTACCCAGACTATTTGCATTACCCCCCCCCTTCTTTTACACTGCTGCTCCTCTGTTTATTATTTTAATTACATTATTTATTTATTTTCCGTTATTTACCAGGTAAGTTGACTGAGACACGTTCTCATTTACAGCAACGACCTGGGAATAGTTACAGGGGAGAGGAGGGGATATAAGCCAATTGTAAACTGGGATTATTAGGTGACTGTGATGGTTTGAGAGCCGGATTGGGAATTTAGCCAGGACACCAGGGTAACACCCTACTCTTATTATCTATGCATAGTCACTTTAACTCTACCTACATGTACATATTACTTCAATTACCTCGACTAACCGTGCCCCGCCACATTGACTGTACGATACCCCCTGATAAGCCTCCACATGACTCTGTACCGTAACACCCTGTATATAGCCTCCACATTGACTCTGTACCGCTAACACCCTGTATAATAGCCTCCACATTGCCTCTGTACCGTAACACCCTGTATATAGCCTCCACATGACTCTGTACCGCAACACCCTGTATATAGCCTCCACATTGACTCTGTACCGCAACACCCTGTATATAGCTCCACATTGACTCTGTACCGCAACACCCTGTATATAGCCTCCACATTGACTCTGTACCGCCAACACCCTGTATATAGCCTCCACATTGACTCTGTACCGCTAACTATCTCCTGCTTATATAGCCTCCACATACCATCTTTGTACCGCTAACACCCTTTACTCCAGATCGTTATATAGCCTCCTTTACCTCCACATTGACTCTGTACTCGTACACCCGTTACAGGACCCTGTATATAGCCTCCACATTGACTCTGTACCGCAACACCCTGTATATAGCCTCCACGTTGACTCTGTACCCTACACATCCTGTATAAGCCTCCACATTGACTCTGTACCACAACACCCTGTATTATAGCCTCCACATTCACTCTGTACCGTAACACCCTGTATATAGTCTTCCACATTGACTCTGTACCGTAACACCCTGTATATAGCCTCCACATTGTTTCCCATGCCCAATAAAGCCCTTAAATTTAAATTGAGATATAGACGTAATCAACATGGGTACAATCTTGTTGATAGGTATTTTTTAATAATAGGAGGGTTTAAGTTGACAGATCAGCTGAAATCATTATGGTAGTAATTCAGATACATAAATAGATGGTCTATTTTTAGTGTGGTATACATTTTATATTACAGTGGGCAAGACAAGTATTTGATACACTGGCCGATTTTGAAGGTTTTCCTACTTACAAAGCATGTAGAGTCCGTGTAAGCTTTTATCATAGTACACTTCAACTGTTGAGAGACGGAATCTAAAACAAAAATCCAGAAAATCAACATTGTATGATTTGTTAAGTAATTAAATTGCATTTTATTGCGTTGACATAAGTATTTGATCACCTAACCAACCAGTAAGAATTCCGGCCTCTCACACACTCTGTTAGTTTTTTTTTAGAAGCCTCCTTTCTCCACTCATTACCGTATGTAACTGCACCCGTTTAACTTGTTACCTGTATTAAAAGACACCTGTACACACACTCAAACAGACTCCAATCTCTCCACAATGGCCAAGACCAGGAGAGCTGTGTAAGGACACAGGGATAAAATTGTAGACCTGCACAAGGCTGGGATGGCTACAGACAATAGCAAGCAGGCTTGTGAGAAGGCAAACAATGGTTGGCGCAATATATTAGAAAATGGAAGATGTTTAAGATGACCGGTCATCACCCTCGGTTACTGGGGCTCCATAAGATCTCACCTCGTGGGGCATCAATATCATAAGGAAGGTGAGGGATCAGCCCAGAACTACACGCAGGACCTGCGTCAATGACTGAAGAGAGCTGGGACCACAGTCTCAAAGAAAACCATTAGTAACACACTACGCTGTCATGGAGAAATCCTGCAGACGCACTGCAAGGTCCCCCTGCTCAAGCCAGCGCATGTGCCAGGCCCGGTCTGAAGTTCCAATGACCATCTGGATGATCCAGAGGAGGAATGGGAGAAGGGCATGTGGTCTGATGAGACAAAAAATAGCTTTTGGTCTAAACTCAACTCGCCGTGTTGTTGGAGGAAGAAGAAGGTTGAGTACAACCCCAAGAACACCCTCCTCAACCGTGAAGCATGGTGGTGGAAACATAATTCTTTGGGGATGCTTTTCTGCAAAGGGACAGGACGACTTCACCGTATTGAGGGGAGGATGGATGGGCCATGTATCGCGGAATCTTGGCCAAAAACCTCCTTCCCTCAGTAAGGAGCATTGAAGATGGGGTCGTGGCTGGATCTTCCAGCATGACAACGACCCGAAAACCACACAGCCAGGGCAACTAAGGAGTGGCTCCGTAGAAGCATCTCAAGTCCTGGAGTGGCCTAGCCAGTCTCCAGACCTGAACCCAATAGAAAATCTTTGAGGGGAGCTGAACGGTCCGTATTGCCCACGACAGCCCCGAAACCTGAAGGATCTGGAGAAGTATGCATGAGGAGTGGTCCAAAATCCCCTGCTGCAGTGTGCAAACCTGCTCATATACTACAGGAACGTATGATCTTTGATAATTGCAACAAATGTTTCTGTACCAAATTTAAGTTCTGCTTTTCTGATGCCCTCAAATATTTATGTCATGCAATAAAATGCAAATTAATTACTTAAAAATCATACAATGTGATTTTCTGGATTTTTGTTTTAGATTCCGTCTCTCACAGTTGAAGTGTACCTATGATAAATTACAGACCTCTACATGCTTTGTAAGTAGGAAAACCTTCAAAATCGGCAGTGTATCAAATACTTGTTCTCCCCACTGTACATGGAGTGTACAAAACATGAATAATATTGCTCTCAGAACAGCATCAATTCGTCGGGGCACGGGTGAAAGCGTTCCACAGGTATGCTGGCCCATGTTGACTCCAATCTTCCCACGGTTGTGTCAAGTTGGCTGGATGTCCTTTGGTTGATGGACCATTCTTGATACACATGGGAAACTGTTGAGCATGAAAACCCCAGCAGCTTTGCAGTTCTTGACAGTTCTTGACACAAACCGGTGCACCTGGCACCTATTACGATAACCCGTTCAAAGGCACTTACATTTTTTTTTCTAGCCCATTGACCCTCTGAACGGCACAAATACACAATCCATGTCTGAATTGTATCAAGACTTAAAAATCCTTTGTTATCCTGTCTCCTCCCCTTCATCTACTCTGATTGAAGTGGATTTAACAAGTGACATCAATAAGGGATCATAGCTTTCAGTTTATGTCATGGAAAGAGCAGGTGTCATTAATGTTTTGTACACTTATTGTAGACATTGTTTCTCAGGACTGGGTGCCTAAAACACATCCTGATTCCAACTATGACCTAACACTCTGTCACCTGGTCTGACATCCTTGATGTGGTCAGGATTAGAGGACGGGCTGCTAGGTTCCATGGTGCAGTTACCTAAGAAACACAAGGGGATGATCAGTAACTTGTAACTTGTACAGCAGCTTTGGTATGATATAGTAAACAGGCTCAATGCAGGTATTTAAAAAAAATTATAGAGTAAAAAATCCTTAAGCTACAGTAGGTCTACTACTGTAAGGAACGACACTGGAGAAGAGAAGCAGGTACGGGGAGTTGACATTTAATTTGGAACGGACAGGCAAAAGGACAGGAACAGCGTCAGAACTGGGTAACACAAAGACAGACGACATTCAATGCAGCAGACGGGGAACAGAGCGGGGGAACAGACAGATATAGGGGCGGTAACGACATAGGTGATTGAGTCCAGGTGAGTCCAATAAATCGCTGATGTGACGGGGGAAGGCAGGTGTGCGTAATGATGGTGGCAGGAGTGCGTAATACTGGAGAGCCTGGCGCCCTCGAGCGCCAGGGGGGGAAGAGTGGGAGCAGGCGTGACAACTACAAGGTTATCTATTCCCTTTCTTTACTGATTAACTGTTACCTCAGCTGCAGGGTCTGTCTGCTAAGTCTCTGGGTGTTTCTCGATATGCATACTACCGTGCTCCACACTCTCATTCTTCAAGTGCATTTCCCGAGGACTTTCTCTTGAGTACGTCTTGTGAGGACGAGAGCGTGGAGAACACATAAAACATTACATTTCAGCAGCACTCCCCCTACTGTATTACCTCACGCTGCACCTCCCCATTCACTGAACCATCTTCCAGCAAAGACAATGGAAACAATAGAGACAAAACAAGGTAGACACAAAGCAAACATTTTACTTCATAACTCTCAGCTAGCTATGTGTGAATTGTAATAATCTAGCTAACCAGATAGTTTAACAGGCAAACATGTCCTAAAATTAATGGTATGCAAAGTAGATGTCAATTCATCGTGTGTAGCTAGCTAACAATTCTCTAACAGTAACGTAAACTCACCCCATTCCGTACAAATGTGCGTAACCGCGACATTCAAACGAGGCTACAAAGAAAACTAATGGGACTGTAGCGACTGTGTTGACTTCAAAATCGGGGGTGTGAACTAGGTTTCTATTCAAGCGTTGATCGACATGGTAATGGCTCTATAGTATTGGAGAAAAGTTTAAAAAACAGACCCTCCGTTACATCGGGACGTGTCATGTCGTAACGTACAGCACGCATAAAGCAACTATTTCTGTCTTACAATCTCCTTCCACCAGGTGTAGCACTTCTCTCATCCTTTAAAAACAAGAAATGGACAGTGATGGGGGTAAGGGTGGGGATACCTAGTCATTTTTTGCGTCATCATTGCATGCGATCATCATTCTCAAAGCCGCGGTTTACTTCTAAGATCACTTTAGCACCGCCCTAAAAACCTGATTCAATTTCGACACAAACCTTCAAATAGGTATGTAATGACACATTATATAAACTCTTTATAGTGTTTTATTTACATTTTAGAGGCGATAAGGTGATAAGTTGGACAGATCGAGTGAAAAAAAAGCAATTTTCCCACACGACATCTCTCCTTCTCACTATCACGCGTTAGTTTCGCTTCCCCACCCGCCATTTTTAAAAGACCCGACGGGGCTCATTGCCTGCTTGAATTATGCAGAAACGGGCAGTGTTTAGGTCATGTAATTGATTCTGTTGGAAAGGGGAGAAATTGTGCTTTACAATGGTATCGACATTACAGTTGATCTGGAAGTATTACGTTTTTTGGGCGCTAAAATAAGGGCAATTGTACGGACCAAGGCGATGTACGAGTTTACGTGAGTTTACGTTAGTAGCTAGCCAATTAGCCCTATTGACTTATTATGGGCCTGTGATCTGCACACACTACAGTGGGTATTGTAGGCAGGTAAACATGACATAATGAACCCAGCATGTACAGTGAGCTGTAAACATATTGGGACAGTGACATGTTTTGTTGTTTTGGTTCTGTACTCCAGCACTTAGGATTTGAAACGATACAATGTCTATGAGGTTAAAGTGCAGACAAAAATTGTCACTGTACCAATACTTTGAGTTCACTGTATTTATTAACGTATCAATATATTGCAGTCAGGCAACATATGACATGTGAATAATTAGTCTGAGTTTATTTTCTATAGCTTCAGCTCACATAACGAGGCTAGGGGTGGCAGGTAGCCTAGTGGTTAGAGCATTGGGCCAGTTACCGAAAGGTTGCTGGATTGAATCCCTGAGCTGACAAAGTAAAAATCTGTCATTCTGCCCCTGAACAAGGCAGTTAACCCACTGTTCCTAGGCCGTCATTGTAAATAAGAATCTGACTTGCCAGGTTAAAAAAATAAAAATAATGTCTGCCATTGATTTCAATGGATACTTTCTGTTGAAACTTGCATCGGTGCATGCTTCAAAATATGTTCAAATGGAGTATGCATTCGAGAAGTGCCCTATGTGCTCCATTTCGCATACTTTGATTTGAACTCATACTCCACCCTCACATGCTCCAACACCGTATGACTCTTCAGTTCCTGTGTGATTTTTATTCAGTTACTGTACAAAGAAGTTAGTAGATTGATGAATGGAAACCACAGTGTGTTTGTGTGCATGTGTGTGCATTTGCGTGTGTCGGTGTCTCTGTGTGTGTGTGTGTGTGTGTGTGTGTGTGTGTGTGTGTGTGTGTGTGTGTGTGTGTGTGTGTGTGTGTGTGTGTGTGCTGTCTCTTATACACATCTAGATGTGTATAAGAGACAGGTGTGTGTGTGTGTGTGTGTGTGTGTGTGTGTGTGTGTGTGTCGGTGTATGTGCTATCTAGTTGTTTTCAGTTGGAGGTGGGGTTATACTCACATTCTACTTTATTCACCACCTGAAAGACAACAGAGAGGAGGTGACAATAAGAGACCATGAAGTGATGTAGTCTAGACTCTAGACCTTTACAAGGCCAGCCATGCATTGATCCATTGATGTAGTCTAGACCTTTACAAGTCCAGCCATGCATTGATCCATTGATATAGTGGAGACCTTTACAAGTCCAGCCATGCATTGATCCATTGATGTAGTGGAGACCTTTACAAGTCCAGCCATGCATTGATCCATTGATGTAGTGGAGACCTTTACAAGTCCAGCCATGCATTGATCCATTGATGTAGTCTAGACCTTTACAAGTCCAGCCATGCATTGATCCATTGCCAGCACTTTCATGTGATATGCTCCCCTCTTTCTTTCTGAATGTCTGACCTTACTTCTCTCTCACACTTGCATGGAGAAGAGGTGACAACCAAATTCAAAGGCAACATTAGTACTTGATACAGTACCTGAGGCTTTACACAGTCCACCGTATACTTCAGGCTGCCCAGACAGACTGTGGTAGTGATGGACTGTCTGGTCAAACCCAGAACCTGATTTGAGTTTGTTTCACCTTTAAAGGTCAGCGTGGATCCCTAAACAAAAACACACAGACAGAGTTTCTCCTGGTCAGTAACAACTTGTTCCCTAATGATCACAGATACACTAGTCTTCTGAACAGGGTTGGGGTTTAAATCTAATTGAAGTCAGCCAATTCAGGAAGTAAACTGAAATTCAAATTCAATAATTTAAAAAGGGCATCTATTTTCAATGACTTCTCAATAAGTTGAAAAAGGAGAAGTTATTTATGTCAAAAGTTTTTCAATTTTTGGGAAAAAAWTAAAACGATTTCATGCATTTGACTGACTTCAATTGAAATTGACCCTAACCCTGCTTCTGAATGATTGGGTTATTTCTGCTGTCACTCACATTTGGATATGCCCACTCTGTTTCACAATTCATTGAAGGCGAGGGCTCTGAGAGGTGATAGGTTGTTGTACCATTGGAAGCTTGAGAAAAGTTACAGTGAATGGACAGGAAGCTGGCACATCTAATCAGCAGAAACACCACTGTGAGAGAAAAGAAAATCAGATACAACTCTGGACGTTGAATGGCTTATATGATCCTGTTCATAGAGTCTATTTTGCAATAGCATGGCCTTCACGTTTCTGGGCTTTCCTACTGTGTACATAGCTGCGAAAAGTAGCAGTGCTAAGGGTAGTGCAGCACTCACTGAAAAATCTGAAGTTATTAAAAACAAACAAACATACTGAACAAAAATATAAACACAACATGTTTATGGTCCCATGTTTCATGGGCTGAAGTAAAATATCCCAGAAATTTCCCATATGCACAAAAAGCTTATTTATCTAAAATGTTGTGCACAATTTTTTTTACATCCCTGTAAGTGAGCATTTCTCCTTTGCCAAGATAATCCATCCACCTGACAGGTGTGGCATATCAAGAAGCTGATTAAACAGCATGGCCATTACACAGGTGCACCTTGTGCTGGGGACAATAAAAGGCCCCTATAAAACGTGCAGTTTTGTCACACAACACAATGCCACAGTTTTGAGGGAACGTGCAATTGGCATGCTGACTGCAGGAATTTCTAACACAGTTGTTGCTAGAGAATTTAATGTTAATTTCTCTACCATAACACGTAGTTTTAAAGAATTTGGCCTACCGTGTCAGTCTGCAATGGAATGTTATGAATGACCGTCCATGTGTTAGGCCCACCGTTTGTAAAACAGGCTGTTGCATTGGGTGTGTAAGTCCTGATTCCTGTGACTAATCCATTTGGCTACTTAAGCTCTGAATATCAGCTACCCAATTTAATCAGGAGTTATGTTTGTGGTCTACAGCGTAGTATTTTCATAATGCCATCACTATAGGTGATTTCAGGAAATGTTTTCCTTATTTCTGTTGAACAAACATTTCAGTAGAAGGATACAACAGAAAATGCACATGTGAAACTTCACAACCAGACAAGTCAAAACAATTTTGCTGTCTTGCATGGCAATAAAACTTACTTTTTAATATTTTGGATCCATTTGGGTCCTACAGACCTGACCCTACCTGGCCCTCTCTCACCTCAGACCTGTTTCAGGTCGGATCTGGTCCACATCAGATCCAAATCGGGTAGGGTACTGATTTTATTTTTAAATGACCGGGCCCTGTTATGGCCGAGTGGAAAGTTTGTGGTCCAATTCGGTTCGGGTCTAATTTTCGGGACCCAAGAAGACCTCTACAGACGTGAGCACAACTTTCTAAACTACTGGCTGGAATTATACAAATCCTTTGGAGCATCACTTTAAGGCTACTTCATTAACAATGTCTTTGCAAATAAACAATGTCGGCATGTAGCTTAAACATATTGTAACGACAATGGGTTTATAAGCGCGGAAATCGACTCTGCCGCTTGAGTGTGCTTTTGGGGCACAATCGATAGCTCGCTGGACTTCGGGCTAGAATGTTGAGGGTTCGAGACCTGCTCCCTGCCTGTTTCGTTACAATATGGTTCCAAAAATTATATATCATCTCATGTCACATATCTCTATCTATGAATGCG
Source organism: Salvelinus sp. IW2-2015 (assembly GCF_002910315.2). Classification (NCBI taxonomy): domain Eukaryota; kingdom Metazoa; phylum Chordata; class Actinopteri; order Salmoniformes; family Salmonidae; genus Salvelinus; species Salvelinus sp. IW2-2015. The sequence continues at coordinate 441,874 of NC_036845.1, forward strand.
AGTAATGTATCCAGTCCTCACCATGCACAGCGAAGATTGACACCATTTCGCCAGAATTCCTCTTTGTTGTGTAGTCATTAAAATTGATGTAAAACAGATTTCTGTTCGGTGCGAATGAACCGCTTTCAAACGTCAACTCTCCTTTTGGGACTTTCTGCTGAGTTAACCGCGCCCCCAGCCAATCGGATAGACATACACTACGCTACTGTACACGAACCTCTATCTCGTTCAGCCAATTATGTAGCTATCAGGCCACGTCTCGATTATTTTATGGTGACGGAAATTATGCGATATTATGTCACCACAAAGATGACAAGTCACCTTCAATCAGGGTGACTATATCCGGCAGTTTTACCCTCTCTCCTCTCCACTTCCCCTAATCAGTCATCTCCTCCAGCCCTATTGCACAATTTTGGCATGCACACATGACATATAGCCTACAAGCATCCCTACTAGACACCAGCCAACATTCCACAATCAGGAAGTGTAGAGGAAGGGTGAAGACTATACAGTGCCTACATGCTTCCCTACACACCTYATACCTCTTCATGCAGTATGTGACTCCAGTGTAGCTATTCATTCCCCTGAGCTCAACTACTGGGAGTGGGGGATGGTTTGACCACCAACCTCAGAGGACCTGGTCTCTCAGCTCTGAGATGGAATTTCCCTTCACATTCACACACAGGCTGTTACTATAAACTGTGTGTGTATCTGTGTGTGTAAGAGTGTTTGTAATGAGGAGGGCAATGGGTACATTCTTCTGGAACATGGGCCCACCGTTCCTTAATATGTCCATCATTTGACTTAGTTTTGACTACTTATAAATCATTTTTTTAATGAAAGGTGGTGCCACGTCAGCCCTGTGTCCAACCTGAGGTTCATGAATAGTCTTTTCAACAATAACCCGAGCCACACTGAATTGCTTTGTTTAAAATGCTACTTTGAATTTGAGTCAGTTTTATAATTTTTTTGCTTGTACATCATGTTTATTTCGTTTAGAGTTCCTTATTTTAGTGTGTGTGTTACATTGCATCAGCACCATAAACCAGCTCCTGGAGAAAATAAACTGGGTTGGGTGAGAAAATGATGTCATGGCATGAGGAGCTTGTCTTGTTGGCATTCCTTAAACATTACACATGGAAATGAGGGTTGAAAAGAGAGATGACCTATGTGAAATGTTTCACTGAAAATGATATACTGGTGTTGTTACAGTGAGAACAGTATAGCTTATCTCAGATAACTATTTGTAGATACCAGAGCAGATATACTGTTGACAATAGTTCTACATCAGGAGTTAGGAAGTCAAGTCAAATGCAGACGATAAGCATCTGGATGGCAGGGCTGAAATAAATAAGAGTAGCTTGTAGTCAGTGTCTCAGGATAAACATTATTCAGCTGTGATACATGAGCCAGAAGAAGTGATGAAATCCCCACCACAGGAAGTAGTATGTCTTCGTGCTGACTGGATGTTTATTTTCCAGTATTCCCCTGTCCCAGATACAGGGACAGTGCTCATTACTCAACATTATGCCAAGATGCCCCCAACTTGCCTTGATGACAGCTTTGCACACTCTTGACATTCTCTCAACCAGCTTCAACCTCTGTCAATCACCATATTCTTATCGGCAGACTCAGTAGCCTCGGTTTTTCTAATGACTGCCTTGCCTGGTTCACCAACTACTTTGCAGACAGAGTTCAGTGTGTCAAATCGGAGGGCATGTTGTCCGGTCCTCTGGCAGTCTCTATGGGGGTACCACAGGGTTAAATTCTCGGGCCGACTCTTTTCTCTGTATATATCAATGATGTTGCTCTTGCTGCGGGCGATTCCCTGATCCACCTCTACACAGACGACACCATTCTGTATACTTCTGGCCCTTCCTTGGACACTGTGCTATCTAACCTCCAAACGAGCTTCAATGCCATACAACACTCCTTCCGTGGCCTCCAACTGCTCTTAAACGCTAGTAAAACCAAATGCATGCTTTTCAACCGTTCGCTGCCTGCACCCGCACGCCCGACTAGCATCACCACCCTGGACGGTTCCGACCTAGAATATGTGGACATCTATAAGTACCTAGGTGTCTGGCTAGACTGCAAACTCTCCTTCCAGACTCATATCAAACATCTCCAATCCAAAATCAAATCTAGAGTCGGCTTTCTATTTCGCAACAAAGCCTCCTTCACTCACGCCGCCAAACTTACCCTAGTAAAACTGACTATCCTACCGATCCTCGACTTCGGCGATGTCATCTACAAAATAGCTTCCAATACTCTACTCAGCAAACTGGATGCAGTTTATCACAGTGCCATCCGTTTTGTTACTAAAGCACCTTATACGACCCACCACTGCGACCTGTATGCCCTAGTCGGCTGGCCCTCGCTACATGTTCGTCGTTAGACCCACTGGCTCCAGGTCATCTACAAGGCTATGCTAGGTAAAGTGCCGCCTTATCTCAGTTCACTGGTCACGATGGCTACACCCACCCGTAGCACGCGCTCCAGCAGGTGTATCTCACTGATCATCCCTAAAGCCAAAACCTCATTTGGACGCCTTTCCTTCCAGTTCTCTGCTGCCTGCGACTGGAACGAATTGCAAAAATCTCTGAAGTTGGAGACTTTTATCTCCCTCAACAACTTTAAACATCTGCTATCCGAGCAGCTAACCGATCGCTGCAGCTGTACATAGTCCATCGGTATATAGCCCACCCAATTTACCTACCTCACCCCCATACTGCTTTTATTTATTTACTTTTCTGCTCTTTTGCACACCAGTATCTCTACTTGCACATGATCATCTGATGATTTATCACTCCAGTGTTAATCTGCTAAATTGTAATTATTCGATTTATTGCCTACCTCCTCATGCCTTTTGCACACATTGTATATAGATTCTCTTTTTTTCTACCTTGTTATTGACTTGTTTATTGTTTACTCCATGTGTAACTCTGTGTTGTTGTCTGTTCACACTGCTATGCTTTATCTTGGCCAGGTCGCAGTTGCAAATGAGAACTTGTTCTCAACTAGCCTACCTGGTTAAATAAAGGTGAAAAAAATAAAAAAAATAAAAATAAATGTTCAAAGTTCTTGACATATTCCAGAATGACTGACCTGCATTTCAATTAACAAGGCACACCTGTTAATTGAAATGCATTCCAGGTGACTACCTGATGAAGCTGGTTGAGAGAATGCCAAGAGTGTGCAAAGCTGTCATCAAGGCAAAGGATGGCTACTTTGAAGAATCTCAAGTATAAAATATAATTTGATTTGGTTAACACTTTTTTGGTTTCTACATGATTCCATGTGTTATTTCATAGTTTTGATGCCTTCACTATTATTCTATAATGTAGAAAAAAGTTAAAATTACTGGAGCCATAGCAACACTACCAAGATCTCTCTGCATGTCTCAAGCTACTGTGAGTCATAATCATCTAGTTCAATGGGTTCCTGGTCAAATGGCTTCACAATACAGTTACCTAGAGAAGTTCAAAAGACACACTGTTCAAGTTGGTGGAAAAACCCAGCAGGCCTTGAGACTAGCGCACGCACACACACGCACACCGTTGCACATATGTCATGTAATTACATGGGATTTCAGGTTATTGGTGTAATTACATAGAACAATACAGTAAGAACATTAGTAACTAACTTGAAAGCATATTAGTCGACTTACATTCAAATGTACATTCACTTTATTTACAGTTGAGTAACTAATAGATTCTACTACTATTACTACCACTACCACCACCACCACTACTACTGCCACTACTACTACTGTAAACAGATACACAGAGGAAAGCAGCCTAACTGTTCTGAAAGAGCTAGACATTCAGTCTAATGGTCTCATAAGGTAGCTCACTAAACGGGCCATTCAAGGTTGCAGACTGGCTCATTGTGTCTCTGAGCATTGTGTGTGTGGGATGAGTGTTTAGGTACTTCCACAAATACAGAGCAGTGTGAATATGAAGGGGGTGAGATAATGTAGGTGTCTGATGAGGATTCTCATTACTGGTGAGAAAATCTCAGCATGGTTTCACTGCATTGTTCTTAGAAAGAATAACTCTCTACTTTGCTACTGGTGATTTGACAATAACACTGTAATATGGACTCATACTCACTAAGGCACTCTGCTTTACAAAATGACAGCTATAAGACATGGAGAAAAAAACAGGTTAACAGACTGCAGAGAGAGGAAATAGTCACTAGACTTCCTGAACATGCCTGGGCATGTCTACACTCTCTGGCCTAAAATGGTCATGAATCCAGCTGCTGCTGTAGTTTCTATGTGCTCATGACATTGATAGCCAGTGTTAATATGTGGTGAGTATTGGCACAAAATGGCTACTGTGTATTACCCAAATAGTGAGTGCTACACACAGGTGTTGCATGATGTGAGCTTGCCTTTTTAAAGCACTTTAAGACCTAGTGACAGCTACAGCATGTGTATGCAAATGTGAAATGATGCAAACAGGCTAAACTAACAGCACTGCACAAAGCAGCAGCATCACCCATGCTAATCTAGCAATACTCAACTCTCAACACAGAGAGGGCAACCACAGCAGCTCAACATAACACAATACAATACAACATCACAGCTCTTGGGAGAACAAATGCTGTGTGTCAACACCACATGGCTGTATGTTCCAGCTCTTCTAACACTGGATGATGTAAGGTCCATTCCTTGACAGGTGTCTGGTTTCATCTTTCTGACCCAGAAAGGGACATATCTCCCACACCCTCCCAATAACCTTCGATATAGACCTAAATGTCCTTCCTATAATAAGGAATCCTTCCTATTTCCAGACTCCAGCAGATAAAACGAAAACAGATCACACTATCCAAACCACAGTAATGCACTCCCACAATGATAGTAGTACACAAACACCACAAAGCATACATGTCATGATGAGGTGAAACCTTTTCCTCAGTCAGTTCATTGTGCAACACAAACCAAGTCCCTCAGCTCAGAGTCAGAATTCGCCCTCCTTCATACTCAAACACCGGCTGTGAAATGTGGGGCAAGGTAATCTCGGTTAACCCAGAACTAAAACCAATGTGTAATTTGGTCGATCTGAGCTCACTGTGACAGGTTGAAGAGAGGACTATGTAGGCTAGAGGCAAAACTGTATTTGTATCTGTTAATAGATTAAAATATTATTCCTAGCATCGGAAACAGTCAAAGCGTCAGTGGGTATCAAACCCACAGCCCTCATTACAGCAGACACACTTCCTCTCTCTCATTCTAGTAGAAGCATTTGGCTACTTCAATAGTGAGCTGGCAGGAGTATTGCCTTTCTTATCAGTACCTGAGTTTCTAAAGGTGTTTGTCATGTCTGCCCATATGCCTTGTACTGGATTGAGATGCTGTATACTGTGGTATGATCTACCTTTCTGGTCTGGTAATGAATATTGAATGGCACACCCATCCCCTCCCAACAACACCTGCCTCCCAATATGGAACATTCTTCAACAGGAAGGGAGACCTTTACTTCCGGCGCCGAAAAAGAGATGGCCGCCTCGCTTCGCGTTCCTTGGAAAATATGCAGTATTTTGTTTTTTTATGTGTTATTTCTTACATCGGTACCCCAGGTAATCTTAGGTTTCATTACATACAGTCGGGAGGAACTACTGAATATACGATTAACGTCAACTCATCATCGTTCCTACCAGGAATATGACTTTCCCGAAACGGATCCAGTGTTTTGCCTTCCACCCAATACAATGGATCTGATCCCAGCCGGCGACCCTGTGCGACGCCGTAAAAGGGGCAAACGAGGCGGTCTCCTGGTAAGGCTTCGGAGACGGGCACATCGCGCTCCACTCCCTAGCATACTACTCGCCAATGTCCAGTCTCTTGACAATAAGGTTGATGAAATCCGAGCACGGGTAGCATTCCAGAGAGACATCAGGGATTGCAACGTGCTCTGCTTCACGGAAACATGGCTAACTCAAGAGACGCTAACGGTGTCGGTGCAGCCAGCTGGTTTCTTCATGCATCGCGCCGACAGAACAAACATCTTTCTGGTAAGAAGAGGGGGGGGGGGTATGCCTTATGATTAACGAGACGTGGTGTGATCATCATAACAACACACAGGAACTCAAGTCATTCTGTTCACCTGATCTAGAACTCCTCACAATCAAATGTCGACCGATTATCTACCAAGGGAATTCTCTTCGATAATAATCACAGCCGTATATATTCCCCCAAGCAGACACATCGATGGCCCTGAACGAACTTTATCTGACTCTTTGTAAACTGGAAACCACACACCCTGAGGCTGCATTCATCGTAGCTGGGGATTTTTAACAAGGCTATCTAAAAAACAAAACTCCCTAAATTCTATCAGCATATCGATTGTGCTACAGGGCTGGAAAAACCCTAGATCATTGTTATACTAATTTCCGCGACGCATATAAGGCCCTCCCCCGCCCCCCTTTCGGAAAAGCTGACCACGATCCATTTTGTTGATTCCAGCCTACAAACAGAAACTAAACAACAAGCTCCCGCGCTCAGGTCTGTTCAACGCTGGTCCGACCAATCTGAATCCACGCTTCAAGATGCTTCG
>NC_036845.1:452844-472621 GCF_002910315.2 Salvelinus sp. IW2-2015
GTGAACAGAAAAAACGAAGGTAAGTTTCCAAGGCAAGCAAGACGTACAAAACAACAAAACAAACTCTATCAAACTGGGCGTGATAGCTCGGCACAACATACTGTTCATGGCTAACGATCGGCAGGGAATGGATGTAGTGTCAGCGCTTATGAAGTGGAGGGTGATGAATCAGGACAGGTGTGCAAATAGCTGATGGGATACAGGTGCGGTACTCAGAGATCCTCCAACTAGCTACGTCGCCCGGCAACCAGACAGGGTGCGTTCCAGGACACCGGAAAAACACTCCAGGACAGAAACACAGGCAAAAACAGACTCAGGAAGCGGGATTTCGTGACATTCACTAACCAGAGCAGTCTCCCTACTGTTGTAACTTTCACTAACCCAGAGCAGTCCTCTCTACTGTTGTAACTTTCACTAACCAGACCAGTACTCTCTACTGTTGTATACTTTCACTAACCCAGAGCAGTCTTCTCTACTGTTGTAACTTTCACTAACCCAGAGCAGTCCTCTCAACTCACAATACGGTAATAAACCATACATATCCTGTCCTATCACGTATGAACTGAAGTAACAAAAACCTTACAGATTAGTCAGAACAATTCTGATAGAGACAATTAATAGCAAAGAATAACAGTCACATATACTGGCCATATCCAGTCTGTGCCAGTAGTCTGGTGCTGTACATCCAGAGTGACAGGAAACTCTGAGAAAGTTGTTACACCGTCCCACCCTGCTGTCAGAGGAGATCCACATGGGTGATGGTAAACACCCCTGTTTATTGGAGTATGTTTGCATATAAGGAGTCTACACTGGGTGTTGGTACTCATGTCACAAAGCAGCCAAAGAAAGCAACAAACAATGTAGACGTTGTCATGGAATGATAAAAATAGACCAATCCTAGTTTATATATTTTAAAGCATTGATAAAGTGTGTTTTTATCTTTTTTGCTCTTCTCAGCATTCCCCTGGCCCATGTTCTGGCAGCATATCGTTTGGCATGGGTACAATAATTGTCAAATCCTTAGAGAGTAAGAATTACACACACTCTTCAGCTTACATTCGTGAAGTATATTACAAGTGAAAGTGATCAAGGGGGAAACTATCAAGGGAGCAACAGAACCACAAACAAACAAGAACTTAAATCAACACAGCATAAATGGTTTTAAAAACTAGCTGTTGAAACAGTAGTACGGCAAAGTAAAGGACAGATATAAAGATGGATAAACATGATGAGTTATTAACTGAATGTTTGACCTGTCATGGTGAGTTAGACAGAGAGAAAGAGGGGGGGGTGGAGGAGAGAGAGAGAGGGAGAGAGAGGGAGAGGAAGGAGAGAGAGGGGGAGGGGGGAGGAGAGTGAGAGAGAGGGGAAAGGAGAGCGAGAGAGAGGGGAAAGGAGAGCGAGAGAGAGGGGAAAGGAGAGCGAGAGATGGGAAGAGAGTGAGAGATGGGAGGAGAGAGAGCGCCTTCTTGGTACTCACTCCTGCCCTCCCCCCTCGCTCACAGCAGTCAAAATCAGAGGACTTTATTAACAGGTTTGGCGGTAGGGCTGCTCAAATAACTATTGGGATGATGATTAGAAAGGTGTGCTAAGACTGACATAAGGGGATCTATTCTATCCGTATTACAGAAGTTCAGCATTACAGCGTGATTGAAATTTAAAGGCAATGTTCCCGCGTTAGTGGAGACAGCATTCACGGTAAACATAGCATATGTCGGTTCAACCAGAAATTACTTTTAAAATGTATATTGCACCATCTAACGCTTCAGCGATACAGGTTGAATAGAGCCCAAGGTCTCTCATAAATGTATTTAACTCACCCAGCTTTTAATTTACACACAGTTAACATTGATTGTCACAACACACTTAAATACAATGCAACTGACTAAAACGATAAGTGGTTGAAGACAGTGAAAAACTGACAAGCTATGGAACATATTAATTAGGTAACTGGATACAACATTTTATTTTTCATGTCAGCAACATTATGAAGATATACTACAAGCAAAAATGTCTGAGTCTATATTTAGCATGTAAGGACATTGAATGATCACACAAATAAAATTTCATAGGTCTCCCTCAAAAACACACCGGTTTAAATCTCAAGAATGTCTTAATCTAGATTTACTCTTAACACATATGGTTAAATCAGGGTTGGGGTCAATTCCATTTCAATTCAGTCAATTCAGGAAGTAAACTGAAATTCTAATTTGAAGAAAATGTGGAATTTTAATTTCAGTTTACTTTCTGAAATGACAATTGAAAAGGAAGTGACCCCAACCTGGGTGTAAATTGCATTGCCTTCATCCGGCACAATTATTGTGCGTAGTATTAATACCCATACCATATATATATATATACAATGACACATTTTGTATAACTATGAGTACAGTATTTATAATATTATTAAAAAAATATTACATATAAATAGCTACATAAATAGTATATTCTGATCAATAAAACAATATATGGTGAAAAGAACAGTCATCTTTCAATATAGTATCCATTTATAGTGTCTATATTAGGGGGTAGAGGGAGCAGTCTGAAGTCTAACCCTGATCATATCTTTGAGAGGGTAATCATGTAACCCATATATGATTCTTCAAACCACAAGAGATATTATTCTGAGTCATTATTTCCCAGAGTAGTAATATATTATAATAGTTTGTATAATGCCTAGTTACTCATTGTGCACTCGCTGGTGCAGCTGAAGAGACTCTAGACTTCCACAGTCAGAAAGAGTTTACTAAAGCTGTCTCAGAATGTAACACGTGCTATGTCATGCCACAGGACCATTACAAAGGACATAGGATAAAACAGAAAAACACCTTAAAAACACTAAAACAGTTGCATTGCATTAAACCAACCACCCATCCACCAACCCAAACATCCAGCCATCCAGCTAGCATCACACTGAAGAACAGTGTTCGGTCAGGATCTTGTTCCATGTCTTGCAGACACATCTATAAAAACAACAGCATAGAACAAACATATTTAGCAATACATTCACACATTCACTCTATACATACACAGTCCTATTATTTTATCCATACATCTATCCATCCAGTAATCCATCCATCCATCCATATATCCATTCATCCATCCATCCAATCCGTATAATCCATGCCATCCATCCATCATACCTCTTCTTTAATTCAATTGCTGCCCTTCACAGTCAGCAGTATCACGGTGACTCCCACCACACCATCACAATCCAGACACGGTGTGGTTCTCAGTATCTGTGATGGTGAGAGCTGAGAACACAGAAACCTCCCCATGTCCCAATCCAGCTACAGATCAGAGCCAGAGATCTGACTAAACTCAATCTGTGTTGTTTAGCCTGAGTGCCAGAGATCTGACTAACACTCAATCGTGTTGTTTAGCTCTGATGCCAGAGATCTGATAACACTCAATCTGTTTGTTTAGCCTGAGTGCCAGAGATCTGACTAACACTCAATCTGTGTTGTTTAGCCTGAGTGCCAAGTTGATAACGCTCAATCTGGTTGCTGATCTTGTAACGTTGGGTGTCGGTGGAAAGTCAGACGCAGGAACAACAGAGAGTTCAATACGGTGCTTTTAATGCACACCGGCAACAAAAATGTCCACACCGGGAATTACTGGGTGTAACAAACAATGTCCAACACGGAGGGACAAAACCCAGTCCAAAATACACTTGAATGAAGAACGAAACAAACAATACGTTTCCATCTACTCCCGAATCCAAAACTACAAACTGAACAATCCCGCACAAAAGAACGACGGGGCTGGTGACTAATAAATGCCAACTAGATTAGAATCCCTTAAAACGGTTAACAAATAAATCCACATAAGGAGGGGGAGGAAAAGAGTCAGTGCAGCTAGTAGGCGGTGACGACAACCGCCGAGCGCCACCGAACGGAAGGGGGTCACTCTTCGGGTCGGAGTCGTGACAGTGCTCTCTGCTCTGTCATTGCTCACTCTATAGGCCAGTGGAAGTGTTAGTTCAAGTGTTAATTGCAAGATAAAGATGTATTGAATGGAGTCAACTCAGAGAGCTGATTAATATGTGGTTTCTCAGCTGTAACACCCCCTTCTGAGCCAAGCTGAGTCTCTGAGGTTAAATATGATCCTATAGAGTAGATCAAACACATCCTGATGATAAGCTAATGTGAGATAATAAACTGTTGAGCCATATTAAAGTAAAACAGGGTGTAAACACAGGGAGAGAAGGGAGAGTGGTAAAGTGACAACACACCAAGTTGTTGATGAGTAACGTGAACTGTTATATCTTCCTGTTTCCCCAGGACAGTCCAATAGAGTGAAAGAGCTGGGTCTTTTCTTTGAACTGAGTTCAAAACAAGCAATCAGATTGGCTACAGTAAAACAAGCAGTGTCAGAATGAAAAGGTGAAACTGTATTACTCTAACCTTGATTGATMGGGACATGGTCATTACTGTGGAGATTGGTGGCAGGTTTGTAAGGTCCATMACTGCAGTTAGCTGAAGAACACAAAATAAAAGAGATGAKTCAYTCATTTGTCRGRCACACCARAATAKAAGTACTGCTGCTAATACTGTCTGTCAACTGTGACAAACTTCCCCTGTCACATCCTGTCACTCATTCATACAACAGCCTCTAGCAGCTTTGTTCTTAGTGTGTGTGTGTGTGTGTGTGTGTTTACTCACTGAGGCACTGCACCTCCCAAAATGGTGTCTGTAAGAGAGAAAAAACTGGTTGAAAAGAGGACAGAGAGAAAGAGACATTCTTTCTCACATGTTCTGATTGACATGTCAGGATTTATACCAACACTCACATGACATATCCCTCCCACCCCCGTCCTTCCTGATAAAGTAGGTAACATGTTAAAAACTGGGGTGTAGACACACTACGACATAGACAGACACATACGTGATCTTATTGGTGTATCTTAAACCATGTCCGTGCTTCATCAGATCCAACAGACACACTAGAATAACCACATCAGTAACAGTAACATACCACAGCCTGTGTGCAGTCCACTGAGTAGGTCAGTCTGTCCAGGCAGCCTKAGATAGTGATGMAGTGACTGGTCCGAGCCAAAGTACGMTTTTRGTCCATCTCTTTGTRATTGGCAAGAACAGTCATCTAAATAAAGTAAAAMAGACAACATAAGTCAYAGGTTWAKCATAAWGRACTGTAGTTCAGTGTTTCCCAACTCCTGYTCCTAAAGAACTACTTTTSTTCAAGCTCAGCACTAACACACTGCATTGCTTATCAAGAKCATGATTAGTTGAATCAGGTGGGCGATGTTTATGCTTTGCTGGAGCAGAAGGCTGAAGCTCTTTAGAACCAGGCTTTCAATTACTTGAACATTTTACCACTCCTTAATGAGTCGTCATATTGTTGGTAGCTTCTGCTGTCACTCACGTTTTCATCCAACCACTGGGTCTCYCAATTGGCCYAAGGCGGAGATTCAGGTAGTTCATGGAGGTCATAGGTCGTTGTATAGTTAGGATGTTGGATCACCTTACAGTTAATGTTGTGAGTGTCTACAACAGGTAGCAGACACCCCACTAGGACTGTGAAAAAGAGAGAACTCAGTTACAAGTTTACTCCATCAATCACAACATTTAATTTTGTCAGTGTTGCATCAAGTTAAGCTATTGCGAAAGCTAAATTAAAGCAGGAAATCTCACCACACACAGCACAGGCACAATGAGTCTATGCATTGTTGGAGACATGCAGCATGTAAAAAAAAAAGTGAACAGCAGACTAAATTGTTTGTGGAATTGGAGTGTTTTGTGTTGGGAGGAGATTGGGGAAAGTGATCAAACATACCATCAATATGCTTAAATTGTGTCTGAGTTCCTCTCATATGCTCCACTACGCCTATATACTGTAACTGTCTCCACTCTCCACCCATAAGAAGGTGCACCTTGGCTTTTAAACCGGATCATGCTTGTTTGGACCGGCTGATGGGGATTCCCCCCATAGACATCGATTTGCTTGCTTGGTACTAGCATGGTACCTGCTACTGTAAGGCACAAATCAGCCTACGTGGAGGAGCCTATTTCGCCCCATTCAATGGCTAGGCGATCGTGTCTAGTATGGATGCGTTATCTATTGTTTTAAAATGGAATGAATGGTCAGTTACAAAAAAGGCACGTTCCTCCCAATTTATGAAATACCGGCAGTATGGGGGTCCTAACATATACTTTAAAACCCATATCATCACGTTTATACAAATACGTTGATAAAATCTGATACAATTCAAAAAGTGTGTAATATACATGTAACGTTACGAAGTTTACAATGTGAGCACACCCAATGTATTGGCAGATTGCGAGTTCTATGTTGCACCACGAATGTACAGTGGTGGAAAAAGTACCCAATTGTTATACTTGAGTAAAAGTTAAGTTACCTTAATAGAAAATTGCTCAAGTAAAAGTGAAAGTTACCTAGTAAAATACTACTTGAGTAAAAGTCTAAAAGTATTTGGTTTTAATATATTAGCAATTACATTTACTTTCAATACTTAAGTATATTTTAGCAATTACATTTACTTTTGATACTTAAGTATTGAAAGTAAAAGTATAAATCATTTCAAATTCCCTATATTAAACAAACCAGATGGCAACATTTTCTTGTTTTTTTTATTTACAGATTACCATGGGCACACTCCAACACTAAGTCATAATTTACAGACAAAGCATTTGTGTTTATAGGCTACCTGCATCTAAGAAAACCATGACAAAGTTGAATTACAATCTTAAACCCAGATCTTAGTCTGTGGCCTARGCCTATTGAAATTAGCCATTTATAACTGTTTGTAGTCTTAACACATGGCACATAATAATGGCACAATTGCCATAAAATAGCCTAACATTCGTTTTTTTGAGCTTGTCCAAGTGTTTCTTGCTCAGAGATTTCGAGAACCTCTGTTCAACTTTCATCACTCAAACTATCCTGTCGGATTTATCTATAGTTATGCACATGCGCAAAAGGGATTTATTTACAATTATAAACTAGGTTCAAGCCCTGAATGCTGATTGGCTGAAAGCCCTGGTATATCAGACCATACACCATGGGTATGACAGTTTTTTTTTTACATTGGTAACCAGTTTATAATAGCAATAAGGAACCCTGGGGGGGGTTGTGGTATATGGCCAAAATGCCACAGCAAATGGCTGTATCCAGGCACTCTGCGTTGCGTCATACATAAAACCTCTTAGGGATCCCTTCACCCCCATTCCCGCTCAAATCCCGGTAACGGGATTGATTTAACAACATCCAGTGAAATTGCAATGCGCCAAATTCAAAAACAGAAATACTCATAATAAAAATTCACTAAACATACATGTGTAATACATCAAAATAAAGCTTAACTTCTTGTTAATCCAGCCGCAGTGTCAGATTTCAAAAAGGCTTTACGGCGAAAGCAGACCATGCAGTTATCTGAGGACAGCGCCCCGCATACAAACACATGAAAATCATATTTCAACCAGCCAGGTGCGACACAAAAGTCAGAAATAACGATATAATTCATGCCTTACCTTTGAAGATCTTCTGTTGGCACTCCAAAATGTCCCAGAAACATCACAAATGGTCCTTTTGTTCGATGAATTCCTTCTTTATATCCCCAAAATGTCCATTTATTTGGTGCGTTTGATTCAGAAAATACACCGGTTCCAACTCACCCAACATGACTAGAAAGCATCTAATAAGTTACTTGTAAACTTGGTCTAAACATTTCAAACAACGTTCCTAATCCAACCTTAGGTATCCTAAAACGTAAATAATCGATCAAATTTAAGATGGGATATACTGTGTTCAATACCGGACGAAAACAAAGTGAAGCGTGTTCCAGGTCGCGCGCACCAAAAGACTTGAGTCCATCTGAGTGACACTTGGAAATAACAGGGCTACTTCTTCATTTCTCAAAAGAAAAACATCAACCAATTTCTAAAGACTGTTGACATCTAGTGGAAGCCATAGGAACTGCAAGCAGATTCCTATTAAAAAGGGCTTACCATAGAAAAGTATGGAAAACGGATTGACCTCAAACTTTATTTACCCTGGATGGATTGTGCTCGGGGTTTCGCCTACCAAATCAGTTCTGTTATACTCACAGACATTATTCAAACAGTTTTAGAAACTTCAGAGTGTTTTCTATACTAATAATATGCATATCATAGCTTCTGGGCCTGAGTAGCAGGCAGTTTACTTTGGGCACGCTTTTCATTCGGACGTGAAAATACTGCCCCCTAGCCCAAAGAGGTTTTAAGAACAGCCCTTAGCCGTGGTATATTGGCCATATACCATACCCCCTTCATGCGTTATTGCTTAATCATAGCAGTCAAACAAGTTATATTGATATCCATTGATGGAAAAGGATCTGGCGAGTTTAATAAGGTCAAATTTTATTTTCCCTTGCTACATATTCAAATTAGTTTATCCCGTCATGTCACAGTTGGCAATAATTATTATTTTGATGGAAATCAAATTTTTCTTCTAATGTCGTTACAAGTTACGGCGATATTTCTTAATTGGCTCGATAACGTAATGGAAAAATGGTTTATTGTATACATGTGGCAACTCCAATTGCTGTGAACAAAAAAAATGCCTTTTGGGTGGGTTTTGAGTGGTCATTGTGCTAGACATTTTAGTTAGACCTGGCAACCCTGACTCGTAGTCAAGTTTCTTTGGTGTACGTGTGTGTGATGTATGACGTGACTAACCCAAGTGAAAGTATAGCAGGCCTCAAGTTGTAAAGTAGGCTACTAAAGTTTGAAGCTCCATAATCTTTTCCCGCTCTCTGGAGGCATGATATTGCAGCAGCTAGTGCGGGCGTGTGCCTCATGATAGTAAAAGCAACAAAAACAAACATGTCTGGTTGTGGACCACAGCTCAGAGAAATACTTCACACTCACACACAGGCTGTTTCTTTATAAACAAACCTCAGTAGAAATGGTTACTAAATGACCCTAAAATGAGACATGATCCAAGGTTAGTGTCCTCTTACAGTATGTCAGGACTGTGGAACACCACCCAGAGTGTCAGAGCCCCAGAGATCCTATTAAACATGTATCTCTATAGTGAGAGCAGTGGGGTATATGGAAAGTTGTGCCCATGCCATGTCAATGCTCACTCCTTGACTGTAACGTAGTAAGGCAGGGACGACAGGAGAAGAGACAGGCCAGGAGAATGGTACTGGCAGGAGTAGGCCTGGAGCACAGCAGGCAGTAGTCAGGAGTCAAACACTAGAGACAATTATATTTGAAAACTGGAACCGGTTGCATGTGATAAATCTTTTACACAATGCACAATAAAAATCTGACCTGACGTTAGCTTTTGCTGACTCAGAGTCCACCTCCCCTTACGTAGCAGATGTATGGAATAGTGATTAAAGTCACTGTTGCCTAGCAATGTGGCAGGYTCAGATAAACATAACATACACATATCCAGGGTGGGTAAAGGCTTTTTCTTTGGTTTCACATGTTCTTCATAAAAAACACATCCTTCCTGTGTAGAGCAGTTATTGTAAACTAACGAAGAAGAACGTGATCAGTCTTACACCATCCCAGGGCTGCCAACTCTCATGCATCCCATATGAAGATGTGGCTGCAGTGAGGATGTAATGATGCTTCGTGGGTGACTGTCGTTGATGTGTGCAGAAGGTCCCTGGTTTGCGCCCGGGTCGGGGCGAGGGGACGGAATAAAGTTAAACTGTTAAATTGATGCTGTTGACCCGGATCACTGGTTGCTGTGGAAAAAGGAGGAGGTCGAAAGTGGGGTGAGTGTAACAGATGTGAAATGGCTAGCTAGTTAATGGTGGTGTGCGCTAATAGCGTTTCAATCGGTTACGTTACTCGCTTTGAGACCTTGAAGTAGTGGTTCCCCTTGCTCTGCAAGAGCCGCGGCTTTTGTGGAGCGATGGGTAACGATGCTTCGTGGATGACTGTTGTTGATGTGTGCAGAGGGTCCCTGGTTCGAGCCCGGGTATGGGCGAGGGGACGGACGTAAAGTTATACTGTTACACACGTAATAACACCTTTGATTGGGATCGATTTCCCTGTTTGTGGGTGTTTGAAGGATCTGCATTTATACGTTTATACGCTTTGAGCACAGCCATTACACTTGTAATTTCCATCCAGTAGGGGCGCAAATAGACGTTGTTCAGGAATATCTTGGGGTGGTAAATCAGTGTACCAATTGGTCTCTGAGATTTCTGCCCCGCGAGAATACGACCAAGGGAAGGTCCGAAAAACACATTACCGAGACTATCATCGGATTTTAGAATGTGCCAATGTTTGAACGATTCCCTTAATTTGTTCAGAGCGCTTTGAATAGCGGGTAGTTAGAATGCAAGAATGCGTCTTTTTGCGAGACTGCCCTTGAAAAAGGTCATGTCTCGTTTTGTTTTGATTTGATTTTTCTCAATGGCAATATTAATCTGATCACATTTGTACCCCCTCTCCTTGAACTTTCTTTGCGTCTCAGCCATATTTCTGTCGAAATCTGATTGTTTTTTGCAAATTCTTTTGATTCGACAGAATTGGCTGAAGGGCAAACTATTTTTCAAGGGAAGTGGGTGACAACTGTCAGCCCTCAACAAACTGTTATGATCAGTAGGTTCCCTGTAAAGATCAGTGTATAGAACATTATTTTCACACAAGATCAAAAGATCAAGAAAACTGATTTGACTTGTATCAGATTGCATAGTAAATCTCAAATGTTAAGAARAGGAGTTAAGGAAAGCATGGAATGCCTGGAGCTGTTTTGCATCACCCCTCCATAGAACAAAAATATCATCAATATTACGTTTCCAAATAATGATGTTAGGCAAGAAAACATTTTTGAGAGGATTGAAAATAGACCGTTTCTCCATGTAACCCACATACAAATTAGCATCGTTAGGAGCCATGGGGGATCCCCTAGCAGTACCCTTCGTCTGAATAAAGAAATCATTTAGGAACATGAAGTAGTTGTGTGTGAGTACTATTTCAGCCAATGTTATAATGCATGCACTGGAAGGTAGTTCATTAGGGTCACGTTGAGGAAGAAAATGTTCCATAGCTTCAATACCGCCCTCGTGTGGAATATTTGTGTATAACAACTCAACATCAAAAGTAACTAACAAGGTATTCTCAGGGAGAGGATCAAGAGATTCAATGATAGAGATCATACTGCTGGTGTCCTTTACAAAAAAGGAGGGGAGCTGTTCTGCGAGTGGTCTAATAAAAAAGTCAACAAAAGTAGATAGAGGGGCCGTTACTGCATCAATGCCCACTACAATACTGCGCCCTGGAGGTTTTGTAACATTCTTGTGTAATTTCGGCAAAGTATAGAAAGTGGCAATTTTAGGGTGTTGAATAGCCAAAAAGTCATGTTCTTTTTTGGTTATCTGYCCAGAAGTTAAATACCCATCTAGGACAGTAACGATAGTGTTCTGAAATTGGGAAGTAGGGTCACTTCTGAGTGTCATGACTGTCATGCTGACGTTGACTTCATAACAACCTTGACTGTCATACTGCCATTGAGCCCATAATAACCTTGACTGTCATACTGCCATTGAGCCCATAATAACCTTGACTGTAATACTGACATTGAGCCCATAATAACCTTGAGTGTCATTATAACCGTTGACTGTAATACTGACATTGCACTGTCATTCTGACATTGACTTCATAATTAAACCTTGACTTCATACTGATGACATTGAGCCCATGCAATAACTGCAGTGTCATAATAACATTGGACTTCATACTCCAACTTACTGTTCATACTGACATGACTGTCATGCTCGACACTTTGACTGTCATGCACTTCGACATTGACTCATAATCAACCTTTTTGGGGGGGTGGGACTGTCATGCTACATTGAGCCATATAACCTTACCACTTATCACCACACTACATGTAGCTCTGGCCTGGAGGTACCTTGGTTACTCTATCACCAACTACATGTAGCTCTGCCTTGGAGATACCCTTTGGGTTGACACTACCCACCCAACCTACTATGTAGCTTCCTGCCTGGAGTACCTTTGGTTTACACTACACAAACTACATTATGTTGCTCGCTGCCCGTCCTCAGTACCTTGGTTACCACTACTCACTCCACACTTACATGTTTGCTCATGCGCTGCATACCTTGGTTACACTATCCACAACTACATGTAGCTCTGCCTGGAGTACCTTGGTTACACTACAACTACATGTTGCTCTGCCCGGTGTACCTTGGTTACACTACCAAACTCATGGTAGCTCTGGCTGGAGTTACCTTGGTTTACACTTTCACCAACTACATGTAGCTCTGCCTGGAGTACCTTGGTTACACTATCACCAGACATGTTAGCTCTGCCTGGAAGGTACACTTGGTATACCAACTACCACCAACTACATGTAGCTCTGCCTGGAGTACTTGGTTCACTTATCACCAACTACATGTAGCTCTGCCTGGAGTACCTTTGGGTTACACTACCAACTACATGTTGCTCTGCCCGGTGTACCTTGGTTACACTACCACCAACTACATGTAGCTCTTGCCTGCGAGTACCTTTGGTTACATTACCACCATACTACATGTTGCTCTGCCGGAAGTGACCTTGGTTACCATACCACAAACTACATGTAGGCTCTGCCTGGAGTACCTTTGCGTTTACATATCACCAACTACATGTAGCTCTGCCTGGAGTTACCTTTGGTCCTTACACTATCACCACTACATGTGCTCTGCCTGGAACCCTTGGTTACAACTTACCACCAACTACAATGTTGCTCTGCCTGGAGTACCTTGGTTTTACACTACGCACCAAAACTACATGTTGCTCTGGCCTGGAAGGTACCTTGGTTACACTACCACCAACTTTACATGTTGCTCGCCCGGAGTACCTTTGGTTACACTACCACCAACTACATTTGCTCTGCCTGGAGAGTACCTTGGTTACACTACCACCAACTACATTTCTCTGCCCGAGACCTTTGGTTACACTGACCAACTACATGTTGCTCTGCCTGAGAGTACCTTGGTTACACTATCACCAACTACATGTTAGCTCTGCCTGCATACCTTTGCGTTACACTACCACCAACTACATGTTGCTCTGCCTGGGCCAGTACCTTTGGTTACCACTATCACCAAACTACATGTAGCTCTGCCTGGAGTTACCTTGGTTACACTATCACCAACTACATGTTGCTTCTGCCGGAGTACCTTGGTTACACTTACCACCACACTACATGGTAGCTCTGCCTGAGTTACCTTGGTTACACTATCACCAACTTACATGTTGCTTCTTGCCTGGAGTACCTTGGTACCTTATCACCAACTACATGTAGCTCCTGCCTGGAGTTACCTTTTGTTACACTATTCACCAAAAACTACATGTTAGCTCTGCCCGGAGTACCTTTAGTTTACACTATCACCCAACTACATGTAGCTCATGCCGTGGAGTACCTTGGTTACACTACCACCAACTACATGTTCTCTTGCCTGGAAGTTACCTTGGTATACACTACCACCAACTACATGTTTGCTCTGCCCGGAGTACCTTCGTTTACACTGAACCACCAACTACATGTATTCTCTGCCCGGAGTACCTTTGGGTTACACCTATCACCAACTACTGATAGCTCTGCTTGGAGTACCTTTTGGTTACACTATCACCAACTACATGTAGCTCTGCCTGGGAGTACCTTGGTCCTACACTTATTCACCAACTACATTGTAACTCTTGCCTGCGAGTAACCTTTGGTTACACTATCACCAACTACATTGTAGCTCTTGCCCTGGATACCTTTGGCTTACACTACCAACCAACTAACATGTTGCTCTGCCGGAGTACCTTTGTTACACTATCACCAACTACATGTAGCTCTGCCTGGAGTTACCTTGCGTTACACTATCACCACTACATGTAGCTCTGCCTGGAGTACCTTGGTTCACCACAACTAGCATGTTGCTCTGCCTGGAGTACCTTGTTACACTATCACCAACTACATGTAGCTCTGCCTGGAGTACCTTGGTATACTACTACTCACCAACTACATGTTTGCTCTGCTGGAGTACCTTGTTACACTACACCAACTACATGTTGCTCTGCCTGGAGTACCTTGGTTACACCTATCATCCAACTACATGTAGCTCTGCCCTTGTACCTTGGTTACACTACACCAACTACATGTAGTCTGCCTGGAGTACCTTGGTTACACTACACCAACTACATGTTCTCTGCCTGGAGTACCTTGGTTACACTACACCAACTACATGTTGCTCTGCCGGAGTACCTTGGTTACACTACCACCAACTACATGTAGCTCTGCCTGGAGTACCTTGTACACTATCACCAACTACATGTAGCTCTGCCTGGAGTACCCTTGGTTACACTACCACCAACTACATGTTGCCTCTGCCTGGAGTACCTTGGTTACACTACCACCAACTACATGTGCTCTGCCCGGTGTACCTTGTTACACTACCACCAACTACATGTTGCCTCTGCCCTGGAGTAACCTTTGTGTTACACTATCCACCAACTACATGTTGCTCTGCCTGGAGTACCTTGGTTACACTATCACCAACTACATGTAAGCTCTGCCTGGAGTACCTTGGTTACACTACACCAACTACATGTTGCTCTGCCTGGAGTACCTTGGTTACACTACCACAACTACATGTTGCTCTGCCGGAGTACCTTGGTTACACTATCACCAACTACATGTTGCTCTGCCTGGAGTACCTTGGTTACACTACCACCAACTACATGTTGCTCTGCCTGGAGTACCTTGTTACACTACCACCAACTACATGTTTGCTCTGCTCCTGCGAGTACCTTGGTTACACTACCACCAACTACATGTTGCTCTGCCGGAGTACCTTGGTTACACTACCACCAAACTGATGTTGCTCTGCCTGGAGTACCTTGGTTACACTATCACCAACTACATGTTGCTCTGCCCGGAGTACCTTGGTTACACTACCACCAACTACATGTTGCTCTGCCCGGAGTACCTTGGTTACACTACCACCACACTACATGTTGCTCTGCCTTGAGTACCTTGGTTACACTATCACCAACTACATGTTGCTCTGCCTGAGTACCTTGGTTACCACTATCACCAACTACATGTTGCTCTGCCGGAGTACCTTGGTTTACACTACCACCAACTACATGTTGCTCTGCCTGGAGTACCTTGGTTACACTACCACCAACTACATGTTGCTCTTGCCTGGAGTACCTTTTGGTTACACTACCACCAACTACATGTAGCTCTGCCTGGAGTACCTTGTTACACTACCACAACTACATGTTGCTCTGCCTGGAAGTACCTGGTTACACTACCACCAACTTACATGTTCGCTCTGCCTGGAGTACCTTGGTTACACTACCACCAACTACATGTAGCTCTGCCTGGAGTACCTTGGTTACACTATCACCAACTACATGTTGCTCTGCCTGACAGTACCTGCGTTACACTACCACCAACTACATGTAGCTCTGCCTGGAGTACCTTGGTTACACTATCACCAACTACATGTAGCTCTGCCCGGAGTACCTTGGTTACACTATCACCAGTGACATTTAGCTCTGCCCGGAGTACCTTGGTTACACTACCACCAACTACATGTAGCTCTGCCCGGAGTACCTTGGTTACACTATCACCAACTACATGTAGCTCTGCCCGGAGTACCCCTGAAGTACCCCGTCGTGTGCATTTAGGCAGTAGGCATGTTCATGAATCTTCTTAAGAACCCCCTGTGGATAGGTTATTACCCCCAGGGGTCCTGGTACACAATCCATGACTCAATTTTCTCAAGGCTTAAGAATCCTTCTTTAACCTGTGTCCCCCCCTTCATCTACACTGATTGAATCGGATGTTTTGTACACTGTGTACATTGTCAGTGACAGATCCCAGTAAAAATGGCATACATATGTATACCCAAACAAAAATATCCTAGGTGTTGTGTACAAACCATTTATAGACGACTACCATCACCTACTGGTCACAAATACATTTCCTTCACTACAAATGTGATTATACACTCAGAARAGCATTTTCTAAATAAACTGTCTTTACGCAAGTTTGTATTCAAAACTATTTATTTCATTCTGACAAAATGATTTACAAAAACAAAATACTTTTAAATAAACACACAAATTAATATTTACATCATTACTCTACTGGCTCATTTTCCCCAATGAGAACAAAATACTGCACACATCCAAACAGTGAAATAACAGTAAAATAACAGGGCTTCTCCAGCCTGGACTAGGGGWACAGGGGGCTAGCAGTAAGGGCCTGGGATAGAGGGTAAGGGGTTTGTTTTAAGAGCAGGCATATCATTTGCTCTGGACCAGAAAATAGCTTGTGTTGTTAAAGCGAATAACTTCCCCCTTCTCACTACAATGTAGCTCTGCCTGGAGTACCTTGGTTACACTACCACCAACTACATGTAGCTCTGCCTGGAGTACCTTGGTTACACTACCACCAACTACATGTAGCTCTGCCTGGAGTACCTTGGTTACACTACACCAACTACATGTAGCTCTGCCTGGAGTACCTTGGTTACACTACACCAACTACATGTTGCTCTGCCTGGAGTACCTTGGTTACACTACCACCAACTACATGTTGCTCTGCCTGGAGTACCTTGGTTACACTACCAACTACATGTTGCTCTGCCTGGAAGTACCTTGGTTACACTACCACCAACTACATGTAGCTCTGCCTGGAGTACCTTGGTTACACTACCACCAACTACATGTTGCTCTCCTGGAGTACCTTGGTTACACTACACCAACTACATGTTGCTCTGCCTGGAGTACCTTGGTTACACTATACCAACTACATGTTGCTCTGCCTGGAGTACCTTGGTTACACTACCACCAACTTACATGTAGCTGCTCTGCCTGGAGTACCTTGGTTACACTACCACAACTACATGTTGCTCTGCCTGGAGTACCTTGGTTACACTATCACCAACTACATGTTGCTCTGCCTGGAGTACCTTGGTTACACTATCACCAACTACATGTTGCTCTGCCCGGAGTACCTTGGTTACACTACACCAACTACATGTGCTCTGCCTGGAGTACCTTGGTTACACTATCACCAACTACATGTGCTCTGCCTGGAGTACCTTGGTTACACTACCACCAACTACATGTTGCTCTGCCCGGAGTACCTTGGTTTACACTACCACCAACTACATGTTGCTCTGCCTGGAGTACCTTGGTTACACTATCACCAACTACATGTAGCTCTGCCTGGAGTACCTTGGTTACACTACACCAACTACATGTGCTCTGCCCGGAGTACCTTGGTTACACTACCACACTACATGTAGTCTCTGCCTGGAGTACCTTGGTTACACTACCACCAACTACATGTGCTCTGCCGGAGTACCTTGGTTACACTATCACCAACTACATGTGCTTCTGCCTGGAGTACCTTGGTTACACTACCACCAACTACATGTAGCTCTGCCTGGAGTACCTTGGTTACATTACCACCAACTACATGTAGCTCTGCCTGGAGTACCTTGGTTACACTACCACCAACTACATGTAGCTCTGCCTGGAGTACCTTGGTTACACTATCACCAACTACATGTAGCTCTGCCCGGAGTACCTTGGTTACACTATCACCATGAACATTTGCTCTGCCGGAGTACCTTGGTTACACTACCACCAACTACATGTGCTCTGCCCGGAGTACCTTGGTTACACTACACCAACTACATGTGCTCTGCCCGGAGTACCCCTGAAGTACCCGTCGTGTGCATTTAGGCAGTAGGATGTTCATGAATCTTTAAGAACCCCCTGTGGATAGGTTATTACCCCAGGGGTTCCTTGGTTACACAATCCATGACTCAATTCTCAAGGCGTAAGAAATCCTTCTTAACCTGTGTCCCCCTTCATCTACACTGACTGAATCGATGTTGTACACTGTGTACATTGTCAGTGACAGATCCCAGTAAAAATGGCATACATATGTATACCCAAACAAAAAATATCCTAGTGTGTACAAACCATTTATAGACGACTACCATCACCTACTGGTCACAAATACATTTCCTTCACTACAAATGTGATTATACACTCAGAAAGCATTTTCTAAATAAACTGTCTTTAACAGTTTGTATTCAAAACTATTTATTTCATTCTGACAAAATGATTTACAAAAACAATACTTTTATAACACAACAAATTAATATTTACATCATTACTCTACTGGCTCATTTTCCCCAATGAGAACAAAAATACTGCACACATCCAAACAGTGAAATAACAGTAAAATAACAGGGCTTCTCCAGCCTGGACTAGGGACAGGGGGCTAGCAGTAAGGGCCTGGGATAGAGGGTAAGGGGTTTGTTTTAAGAGCAGGCATATCATTTGCTCTGGACCAGAAAATAGCTTGTGTTGTTAAAGCGAATAACTTCCCCTTCTCTCTTCTCCTCTTCATCCTCCTCCTTCTTCTCTTCTTCCTGTGGGACAGGTTCCCCGTAGATGGGTGGTCAAAGTTCACGAGGGCATGTCCTTCCTGGGTAGGCAGGGCTGTGACTGGGGGGGAGGGCAAGCAGGAGAGGAGGAGACGGGACTCAACCTCCACAGTTTAGACATGAACCTCTCCCTGTGCCTGAGAGAGAGAGAGGGCGGGTGGAGGGTGGGAGAGGGAGGGTGTAGGAAAGAAAGAAGGAGAAAGGAGGGAGGAAAGGCAGTGTGAGCAGAGAAAGGGAGCAAGACAGAGGGGAAGGTATTTAGATAAATGGTGTTGTGCTTGTTGTTTCTGTAGATGACAAAATTAACAGCTAGTTAATTAACTGATGGTTAATCATGATAACCATAGATATGTACAGGACAGGGTTTAACATAGATTGTTCAGACTGAATACAGTTGTTATCTTAGTGAGGATCAGAGTGGAGGTGAAGAACAGAGGGGAGTGGTTTACCTGTAGAGGTAGGCGGACAACAGAGTGATTGACAGCAGCACACAGGAAGCAACCACCCACAGGACATGAGGCCACACCTCCACATCACCCCGAGACTCAGAGACTGGGAGGGAGAGGGGAGGGAGGGAGGGAGAGGGAGAGGGGAAAACAGAGGGTTGGGAGGCGAGAGGACGAGAGGGAGGAGAGCGAGGTGAGAGAGAGAGGAGGAGAGAGGAGGAGAGGGAGAAGAGAGGGAGCGAGAGGAGAGAGGGGAGAGGGAGGAGAGAGGAGGAGAGAGCGGAGAGAGAGGGGAGGGAGAGAGAGAGAGAGGGAGGATGGGAGAGAGAGGGGGAGGAGGGAGGAAGAGGGGGGAGAGAGAGAGAGGAGAGAAGGAGAGAGAGGAGAAGGAGAGGGAGGGGAGGGGGAGAGAGAGTGCGGTGAAGTATGATATTAATAAACTGTTACACTACTTATACCACGTGTGTGTGTGGTACAGTATTTGTGTGAAACTTAAAGAATGGGGTGAGATGAGTTGGCCCAGGTTCTGTGTTTCCTGAAGCATCGTTCAGTTGATGAGGTTATGACATTAGCTTCCTGTATGGCCTTCTGTAAGGTAGGGGGATTTCTGACATTGAATATCCCACTTAACTCTCTCTAACACAAACACACTGTAGCTTCAACCAATCGACATACAGTAGCTCTCTGTCCCACGAACCTGATGTCTCTTCTGTCATACCAGAGCCAGAATCTGTGTAGTCTGTGTAGTCCTGCTGGAGAGACAGAATGAGACAATGTGAGAAAGAAAGACAACTAGGACCACTGTGTGTGTGGTGTGTGTGTGTGTGTGTGTGTGTGTGTGTGTGTGTGTGTGTGTGTGGTTTGTGTGTGT
>NC_036845.1:472646-475239 GCF_002910315.2 Salvelinus sp. IW2-2015
TTCTTCCTCCTCTTTCTCCTCCTCCTTCTTCTCTTCTTCCTGTGGGACGGTTCCCCGTAGATGGGTTGTCAAAGTTCACGAGGGCATGTCCTTCCTGGGTAGGCAGGGCTGTGACTGGGGGGAGGGGCAAGCAGGAGAGGAGGAGACGGGACTCAACCTCCACAGTTTAGACATGAACCTCTCCCTGTGCCTGAGAGAGAGAGAGGCGGGTGGAGGGTGGGAGAAGGAGGGTGTAGGAAAGAAGAAGGAGAAAGGAGGGAGGAAAGGCAGTGTGAGCAGAGAAAGGAGCAAGACAGAGGGGAAGGTATTTAGATAAATGGTGTTGTGCTTGTTGTTTCTGTAGATGACAAAATTAACAGCTAGTTAATTAACTGATGGTTAATCATGATAACCATAGATATGTACAGGACAGGGTTTAACATAGATTGTCAGACTGAATACAGTGTTATCTTAGTGAGGATCAGAGTGGAGGTGAAGAACAGAGGGGAGTGGTTTTCCTGTAGAGGTAGGCGGACAACAGAGTGATGACAGCAGCACACAGGAAGCAACCACCCACAGGACATGAGCCACACCTCCACATCACCCCGAGACTCAGAGACTGGGAGGGAGAGGGGAGGGAGGAGAGAGAGAGGGAGAGGGGGAAAACAGAGGGGTTGGAGGCGAGAGGGAAACAGAGGGAGGGGAGGGAGAGGAGGTGAGAGAGAGGGGGAGGGAGGGAGAGAGAGGAGGGAGAGAGAGAGGAGAAAGGAGGAGGGGGAGGGAGGAGAGCAGGGGAGAGAGAGAGAGGGGAGGGAGAGAGAGAGAGAGAGAGAGGGGAGGGAGAGAGAGGAGGGGAAGAGCGGGGGGGAGAGAGAGGGGAGGGAGAGAGAGAGAGAGAGGAGGGGGAGAGTGGGAGAGAGAGAGAAAGGAGAGGGGGAGGGGAGAAGAAGCGGGGGAGAAGAGAGAGAGGGAGGGAGAAGGGAGAGAGAGAGAGAAGAGGAGAGGGGGGGAGGGGGAGAGAGAGTGCTGGTGAAAGGTCATGATATTATAAACTGTTACACTATTATACCGACGTGTGTGTGGTACAGTATTGTGTGTGAAACTTAAGAATGGGGTTGTGTGTGTGTGTGTGTGTGTGTGTGTGTGTGTGTTTCTTACCATAACAGGAGAAAGATCGCTGAACGCAGTTGGCACAGGGGCTGTAATAAAGGACATTCACCATGAACCACACAACTGTTCACACGTACACAGCTAACTGGCTAATACTTCCACTAGTGTAGAGGAGTGTGTGTGTGTCTGGCTGGGTACATGAACAGGATCCGTTGAAGGGTAAGGGAGTTGACAGGTACTCTGTAAAGCTCTGTAGAAGGTATCTGTTAAGACTAGAGACCAGAGCAGAAAGGAAGGAACAGGGAGGGGTTGTCATGGCTACCTTTGTCTATGGGCTGGATGGTTCTAGTTAGCCTGTTCCAGGATGATAGTATGGAAGAGTTGAATTAAGCACGTACAGATCTGGTGTGTGTTACCTGTCCAGGTGTTGGCGTAGACAGCCGTGCTCCATTCACTCCAGTGGCCATCAAACTCTTCCTTAGCTCTGAGTTGGATCAGGTACTGTACTCCTGACAACGCATCTGTTATAGTGTAGAACCGGGCTGTGGTGGTCCCTTTTATCTACATGCACACCAACACACACACAACAACACTTTTGTTTTACTATCCTTATTCACATTTAAAATCGTATTTTCCCTAACGCCTAAACCTAACCTTAACCTTAACCGCAAACCCCCTAACCCTAATTATAACCCTAACCATAAATCTAACCCCTCAGCCTAAAATAGCCGTTTTCCTTGTGGAGACTGGTGAAATGTCCCCACTTGAATTGTCCTTGTTTTACTAACCTTGTGAGGACTTCTGGTCACCACAATGATAGTAAAACCAAAAACACACACAGATGACAAAATAGAAAAAGTAATGTCTGTTTGAGCCAGAACAGAGCAGGCAAGATGAAGAACATGGGTCATTACACCAACACCCAGAACAGAGCAGGCTAGATAAACAACATGGGTCATTACACCAACACAAACCCCAAGAAACAGAGCAGGCTAAATGAACATGGGTCATTACACAAACACACAGAACAGAGCAGGCTAGATGAACATGGGCATACACAAACACCCAGAACAGAGCAGGCTAAATGAACATGGGTCATTACACAAACACCCAGAACAGAGCAGGCTAAACGAACATGGGTCATTACACAAACACCCAGACGCACACACCAACACACGCATGCGACACCACACACCTGTGTTCCGTGTGGCATGGTGTGGTATCTGAGCTCATAGAGCAGCTCGTGGTAGCGGTCTCTCTCTTTCCAGGAGTGAGGAACAGCCCAGCTCACCCTCAGTCTCTTCTCCTGCCCCTCCACACCCTCACCACTACTGAGCTGGGGGGGTCTGGCTTAACTACACACAGGGAGGGAGGGAGGGTGAGAAGGTGAGAGAGGGAGAGGAGGAGGAGAAGTTAGCAAGGTGTCTTATTGAGTGGTCTGTTAAACATGCACACAAACCTATACTCACATCAACACACACACACACATTCCCGCAATTGCTGC
>NC_036845.1:475264-484879 GCF_002910315.2 Salvelinus sp. IW2-2015
AGGAGAGAGAGTGCTGGAAATATGATATTAATAAACTGTTACACTATTATACCGACGTGTGGTGGTACAGTATTTGTTGAAACTTAAAGAATGGGGTGAAGATGAGTTGGCCCAGTTCTGTGTTTCCTGAAGCAGTTCAGTTGATGAGGTTATGACATTAGCTTCCTGTTATGGCCTCTGTAATAGGGGGATTTCTGCATTGAATATCCCACTTAACTCTCTCTAACACAAACACACTGTAGCTTCAACCAATCGACATACAGTAGCTCTCTGTCCCACGAACCTGATTCTCTTCTGTCATACCAGAGCCAGAATCTGTGTAGTCTGTGTTCCTGTGGAGAGACAGAATGAGACAATTGAGAAAGAAAGACAACTAGGACACCTGTGTGTGTGTGTGTGTGTGTGTGTGTGTGTGTGTGTGTGTGTGTGTGTGTGTGTGTGTGTGTGTGTGTGTGTGGTGTGGTGTGTGTGTGTGTGTGGTGTGTTGTGTGTGTGTTCTTACCATAACAGGAGAAAGATCGCTGAACGCAGTTGGCACAGGGGCTGTAATAAAGGACATTCACCATGAACCACACAACTGTTCACACGTACACAGCTAACTGGCTAATACTTC
This sequence comes from Salvelinus sp. IW2-2015, assembly GCF_002910315.2. Taxonomy (NCBI): domain Eukaryota; kingdom Metazoa; phylum Chordata; class Actinopteri; order Salmoniformes; family Salmonidae; genus Salvelinus; species Salvelinus sp. IW2-2015. The sequence continues at coordinate 475,878 of NC_036845.1, forward strand.
CACTAGTGTAAGGGAGTGTTGTGTGTGTCTGGCTGGGTACATGAACAGATCCGTTGAAGGGTAAGGGAGTTGACAGGTACTGTAAAGCTCTGTAGAAGTATCTGTTAAGAATAGAGACCAGAGCAGAAAGGAAGAACAGGGAGGGGTTGTCATGGCTACCTTTGTCTATGGGCTGGATGGTTCTAGTTAGCCTTTCCAGATGATAGTATGGAAGAGTTGAATAAGCCACAGATCTGGTGTGTTACCTGTCCAGGTGTTGGCGTAGACAGCCGTGCTCCATTCACTCCAGTGGCCATCAAACTCTTCCTTTCTAGGTGGATCAGGTACTGTACTCCTGACAACGCATCTTGTATAGTGTAGAACCGGCTGTGGTGGTCCCTTTTATCTACATGCACACCAACACACACACACACAACACTTTTGTTTTACTATCCTTATTCACATTAAAATCTATTTTCCCTAACGCCTAAACCTAACCTTAACCTAACGCAAACCCTAACCCTAATTATAACCCTAACCAAATCTAACCCCTCAGCCTAAATAGCCGTTTTCCTTGTGGAGACTGGTGAAATGTCCCCACTTGAATTGTCCTTGTTTTACTAACCTTGTGAGGACTTCTGGTCACCACAATATAGAAAACCAAAAACACACACAGATGACAAAATAGAAAAGTAATGTCTGTTTGAGCCAGACAGAGCAGGCAAATGAACATGGGTCATTACACAACACCAGAACAGAGCAGGCTAATAAAACATGGGTCATTACACAACACCAGAACAGAGCAGGCTAATAACAACATGGGTCATTACCAACACACAGAACAGAGCAGGCTAGATGAACATGGGTCATTACACCAACACCCAGAACAGAGAGCTAGATGAACAACATGGGTCATTACACAAACACCCAGAACAGAGCACTAGATGAACAACATGGGTCATTACACAACACTCAGAACAGAGCAGTAGATAAACAACATGGTCATTACACCAACACCCAGAACAGAGCAGGCTAGATGAACAACATGGGTCATTACACCAACACCAGAAAGGCAGCACTAGATAAACAACATGGGTCATTACACCAACACTCAGAACAGAGCAGGCTAGATAAACAACATGGGTCATTACACCAACACCCAAACAAGCAGGCTAGATGAACAACAGGGTCATTACACCAACACTCAGAACAGACAGGCTAGATAAACAACATGGGTCATTACCAACACACAGAACAGAGCAGGCTAGATAACACATGGGTCATTACACCACACACAGAACAGAGCAGGCTAGATAAACAACATGGGTCATTACACCACACAGAACAGAGCAGCTAGATAAACAACATGGTCATTACACCAACCACAGAACAGAGCAGGCTAGAATAACAACATGGTCATTACACCAACACCCGAACAGAGCAGGCTAGATGAACAACATGTCATTACACCACACACAGAACAGAGCAGGCTAAGATGAACAACATGTCATTACACCAACACCCAGAACAGAGCAGGCTGAGATGACAAACACGGGTCATTACACAAACACACGCATGCGAAGCCACACACCTGTGTTCCGTGTGGCATGGTGTGGTATCTGAGCTCATAGAGCAGCTCGTGTAGCGGTCTCTCTCTTTCCAGGAGTGAGAACAGCCCAGCTCACCCTCAGTCTCTCTCCTGCCCCTCCACACCCTCACCACTACTGAGCTGGGAGGGGCTGGCTTAACTACACACAGGGAGGGAGAGGGGGAGAAGGTGAGGGAGAAGGAGGAGGAGAATGTTAGCAAGGTGTCTTATTGAGTGGTCTGTTAAACATGCACACAAACCATACTCACATCACACACACACACACGCACATGCCTGCACGCACACACATCACACGCACACACACGCACATTCCTTACGCAACACACACATCACACACACACTCACTAATGTCCAGAGTGTGAAGTCTAGAGAGGGCTGGTGGTGTTCGCAGCAGTGTTGGTGACACACAGGTAGGCCAGGTGTGGCTCTCTACTCTCCTTCTCTTGATGACCTATAGCACACCAACACCGAGACAGCGGGCGGAGTAGGAACAGTTGACACGAGAGAATGACCCTGATAGACAGAGAGTTAGTTAGTATTCACCCACACTTTCTGTCGGCATCATCCTTATGATAAAGTAAGTAATTTAAGACAAATGAAGAGAAGAGGAGAAAGAAGAGGGTGATGAGGAAGAGGAGGAAGAAGGAAAAGAAGTGTGCTCTCACCCTTTCCGTAGAGGAGGTAGCATGGAGGGACAGGAGTCACGGTTGACTGGCTGTCCAATCACAGCGGATCTTACTGCTGGGTGACCTCTTATAGCAGGACAGCTTAGGCCTCTCTGAGGAACTGAAAGACATTCCAGGGAAAATCCATCATGTTTGTCCGTTGTTCTTATGTGACCATGAATGTCTGCTGCTGATTCACATTCACAGAACACCATACAGTATGGTTGTCAGCTTCAATGACCAAGTGATGAGGTTAGACAGAAGAATTGCCATCAGTATAACATCCTCCACGCTCACCCTCAGAGAGGACGATTTGCCCCGCGGGTGGCAGCTGATAGTTCCCAGAACACCACCGCCAGATACACATAGTCAGAGGCCAGCCACTTCTCACGCACAGACAGCTCCACTAGTGCCTCCTATCGAGGTACGCTCCCGTCAGTACTCCTGAGACCTCCCTCTCACCGCTCCCTCAGCCCACTCCTCCTCGATCCTCCTCGCTTCTTTCCTCATAGTATTTCCTCACTGTCCATCGCAATCAGTCCACGCATCGAATGACAGGGACAAGACTCTCTAGTGTCCAGCCCCTCCCCAGCTCCGCTTCATCTGGTTGTTGAGCATTCCCGTAAAGAGAAATAGTTCTGTTATCTGTTGTCCTGGGTTGATTTACATGTAACGACTCCACCCCTATCCCTCTCCCTCCTCCTCACTTAGTGCCTCCTCCTCGGTTACATCTATCCACATTCTTTCCATTCCTGTTAAACTTCTCTCACATGTAAGAGATGGTCCTCCGACGATGTCCTGATGACGTCTTTCTCCTACTGGTCTTTCCGTATCATCTTCCGCTATACAGGAGGTTGCAACGTAGACAATAGATCCTTCCGTAAAAAATGTGTCTATCATTATCACGCTCTTTTATGCACTGACTGTTATTCCATTATCAACTGCCTCTTTTATAACACGGAACTGTAGTCCTATTATAAAACACTGCCTCTTCTATAACACTGACTGTTTTATTCCATTACATGCCGTCTTTATAACACGCTCTAGGTCCATCTTATTCACTCCGTCCCCTTATACAACACTACTTACATCTTCACTCCGTCTTTTTAATAACACGACTGATCCATTTATCATGCCGTCTTTTTTACATGACTGTGTTCCATTAATTGTGTCTGTTTGTCGACAGTGTCGGTTTCTCGTACATGACACTGTGGTGTTCGCCCCTTTAACCACTCACCTCCAGCCAGTTCACCTCACCTGACACTACATCCAAGACCAAAACGCTCCTGGGACCAAACACCAGCACCCTGGAGGGGTCTGAGGAGATGAGGAAACATAATAGTCAATACTCGTCCAGAGACACAGACATGAAACGACATCAGCACGCATGTACCACCACACCACACCACACACACACACACACACACCACACACACACACACACACACACACCAACACACACACACACACACACAACACACCACACACACACAACACACACACACTACACCACACCTGAGGGTATAGTTGTGATGGAAAGTACAGATAAACTGAGAGAACACATTGCATAACTAATCACCAACCCCTCTCTCACTTCCTCTTTCAACACATCCCTTCTTCCCACCTCTTTCTCTCTTTCTCTTTCCCTTTCTCGAAGTCTATCTCTCTTTCATCTCCTCTCAGTATTTATCTTCTCTCAGCCTGTCTCTTCTTTAACAAACTCTCTTTCTCTCTCACCCTGTATGTTATTCTGTTTTTCTCTCCTCCCCTATCCCTCTCTCCCACCATTAAAGCTCCGTCACAGAGCTACAAAACATTTGTCTAAATGTTTACTGATTAACATTCTTTACTAAAAATAAACAAATAGTATAACAATCTCTCTGTCTGTGGACCCAACCTCCATAAAGCTGCTGTCACTAGACATTCTCTATAAAGACCGGCAAAAGCCAAACTGGTGACACCAGCTGATAATGTGAAGGAAACCCTGTAGAAACAGAATTATTTAAGGGTTTTGACAAATCTGTGGCTTGTTAGTTTACCCTTGGGTCTGAGTAAACACGATTGGCTCCAGCCCCTCCAGCGTTCTCTTGGCTGTGTGCTTAGGGTCGTTGTCCTGTTGGAAGATCAACCTTCACCCAGTCTGAGGTCCTGAGCGCTCTGGAGCCGGTTGTCATCAAGGATCTCTCTGTACTTTGCTCCGTTCATCTTTCCCTCGATCTTGACTAGTCTTTCAGTCCCTGCCACTGAAAAACATCACCACAGCATAATGCTGCCACCACCATGCTTCACCGTAGGGATGGTGCCAGGTTTCCTCCAGACATGACYCTTGGCATTGAGGCCAAAGAGTTCAATCTTGGTTTCATCAGACCAGAGAATCTTGTTTCTCATGGTCTGAGAGTCCTTTAGGTGCTTTTTGACAAACTCCAAGCGGGCTATCATGTGCCTTTTACTGAGAAGTGGATTCCATTTGGACCACTCTACCATAAAGACCTGATTGCTGGAGTGCTGCAGAGATGGTTGTCCTTCTGGAAGGTTCTCCCATCTCCACAGAGGAACTCTGGAGCTCTGTCAGAGTGACCATCGGGTTCTTGGTCACCTCCTGGACGAAGGCKCTTCTCRCCKGATTGTTCAGTTTGGKRYGYCYGCKAGCTCTAGGAAGAGTCTTGGTGGTTCCAAAWTTCTTCCATTTAAGAATGATGYAGGCCACTGTGTTCTTGGGGACCATTAATGCTGCAGAATTGTTTTTGTACCCTTCCCCAGATCTGTCCCTCGACACAATCCTGTCTCGGAGCTCTACTAACAATTCCTTCGACCTCATGGCTTTGTTTTTGCTCTGACATGCACTGTCAGCTGTGGGACTTTATATAGACAGGTGTGCGCCTTTCCAAATCATAACCAATCAATGGAATCTACCACAGGTGGACTCCAATGAAGTTGTAGAAACATCTCAAGAACGATCAATGGAAACAGAATGTACCTGAGCTCAATTCCGAGTCTCATAACAAAGGGTATAAATACATATGTAAATAGGATATTTCTGTTTTTTATAAATAATCAATTTGCTAAAATGTCTAAAAACGTGTTTTCCATTTGTCATTATGGAGTGTTGTGTATAGATTGATAAGGACATTTAAAATATATATATATTTGACAATAAGGCTGTAACTTAACAAAACATGGGAAAAGGGAAGGGGTCTGAATACCTTCTGAATGCACCGTACGTTTGTAAGAGAAAGCTTTTCAATTGGCATCTCTCCCCCTGTTTTCAGTCACAGGTGGGGACAGTGCAGGAGGTGGGCTCATGAGTTGTGCTCCAGTTTGACTGAGGATAGCTTTATTTGTGACCTATGTACAAATTAGAATTGTGCACAGCAGAGCATAATAGAGTTGCCACATCAATGAGTTAATTAGTTAAGTCAGTTACAGTTATAAATTTACATTCCGAAGATGTATATTTTTTAATGTTATTAGTTTATTCCATTCCAAATATTATAATTCGCAAATAAATATATTGTTGATTTTATGAAATTTAAAAACAACTATTGAAAACCCGTTTGCTCCTGAATGTCATTGTAAAGACCTGCTGGGATTTAAAATCTTGGCATTATTTAAATCATATTTAGTGTAATTGTACATAATGGATGGTCTGGATAAGGAACCAGCACAGAAAGAACAAAGAAGAAAATAAATGTGCAGGTGAGTTAATAGAGAAACTTTACATCACATCTCCTCATAGTGCGGATATTAATGGTGATATGGCGCAGCGACCGACCCCGCCCATACCATTTTTTTATATAAATCAATCATTAACATAAGACAACTAAACTATAGCTTTTTAAGTCTTTTGAGTATTACTTACATCAATCATACTCTTATAATAAACAGAATGTATGATTTTAACACACTTGTGTGAAACGCCTATTGTCATAATCTTCTACCGGGGTAACTGGCGTCCCCGGGGGCCAGTAGTCCCATAAGCGTACTTTTAAGAAACGCCCTTTTTCTAGAAAACAACATTAAAAAAACACTTAAGAAGTAACAACACCAAAGTTTTAAAAACTGTAAGCGAGCCATTTGTTTTGAATAGTTTTTAAGAAAGAGTTCCGCCCAAGCTAAGAAGAAGAGAAATAGCCTTCATGCGGAAAGACCACACATAAAACACGCATAATGTCTATTTTCTCTGCAGAGCATAGCTTTGTTCTTGTGTCAGCAATTAAGACACATTCCTTGTTCATTACGCAGGAGAGGCTCTAGTTACCCGCCTAGTTAAACCCCTAATCCTTCCTTTTGGTAACAAATTGTCCCAACCAGCAGCCAAACTGAAGGCACCCCCACTTGTACCAACCAGAGGCACATGATGTCTTCAATGCGTTTTATTTTCAAGCCTTTTACATGTCATATCGTTATTACCTTATAGTATGCTTTTTGAGACTAGCAGAAACAACTTTGTCGCAACAGTGTGACGCACCCAACAACAAGTAGTCCCAAAAACGTCCTCCCAAATGCAGTACCACAATTATGAGAAAAAGCCAAACACCGCCCCTTCCTGTCCCCCACAAAAGTTCTAGTTATGTTGAGCTGTACGACGAAAATCTCTTAAAGCTTTTTGAGGAAATATAATGCTTAAAATGAAAAACAAACTAATATAGGGTGGATCACAAAGGTAAAATGCTGGAAAAAAAACACACCTCCACTTCAATTAGTGGATTAGGCGCCACACCTGTTTCTGACAGGTGTATAAAATCGAGCACACCGCCATGCAATCTCCATAGACAACATTGGCAGTAGAATAGCCTTACTGAAAGAGCTCAGTGATCTCTTCAGCGTGGGCACAGCTCATAAGAGATCACCCAGCCTCTTCCATGAATTCAAGTTTGAGTGTCAAGAGTGCAAAATTTCATGCGCCTGGAGAATTTCTATGAGCTTATTCCCCTGGACAGACTGTAAGGCTGTGTTTATGATAGATCTCGTCTCAAGCAAACGAAATGGAACCATATTCGAGTAAGTGGTGCAGGAAGACGCAGGCAAAAAGAGAGAGAATCATAAGTAAAAGCCCAAAAGAAGTCCATTGATTTAAAACAAGTTTAGTATACTGTCAGGAAAACATTTATAGAAAAGCAGGGCAGAAAGAAAATTTTGATTGAACTATGTACTTGTTGGAAAGGGGATCCTATGACAGTAAAAGCCTAGACAATCGATTGATTGAAAGTCAACTAGAAGAATATTGAAGCTCTTAAGAAAAATTATATACAGGAATAATAGGCTATTCTAATTGACTTAGAGCCAATAGGTTTGTACTAGAGGTGTTAGATTGCATCGGTCGGTTGGTGTCTCGTTTTATAGTACACAAACTGTCAAGAAACAGGTGTGGAACCCGCATAAGTAACCATAATATTATGAAAGGAAGTGGTGGACAGCCATAAAGCATAATTTAGTAACTATAATTTGAAGTAGTAGATATATTTAGGAGTATATATGGTATGATAGCATTATATCCAAAAAGTTGGATTTCGTAACCTAAATTATAGAACTTGTGTGACAGAGCGGTGTTGCTTTCATCAATATGGACTATTGAGAGATTGACATGTTGAGGGGCATCAGCAAAGTCTTTGTAGTCAAAAATGATGATTGTTATCGTGAGGCTAAGGTCTCAAGATAAATTAAGTAAAGTAACTTGAGTAAAAGGCTTGTGGAAAATAAAAGCTTTTGGTAAAGAAGGCTCCAAGTGCCTGGTTGAATTATATTTATAGAGCGAAGAGATAAAAGGGTACTAGGGGTACTAGGCCCCCCTTAAGATAACAAATGGGTTTTACCCCTTTAATTGCATGAAAACCAAAAACAAAAAAAGCCAACCCTTTTATGTTTTAACCACCCTGAAGAAAAGAAAAAAAAATAATGTTTAATGTTTTTGGGAATAAGAAAAAATAAGGTTTTCCAATGTGTTAAAAGAAGGGGAATTAAAAAAAACCACTTAATAAATTAATCGGGCCTTAACAAGTTTTTACATAGTTTGTTTTTGTTTTTTATTATTAATAGTTGTTTTCTCTTTCCCCTCTAGAAAAGGGGGGCCGGGGTTCGATTTAGAAAAAGGATCTAAGACTAACTGCACAGCCGGCATGTTAATTACAGATGAAGAAGGGGAAACGCCAGTTTTACTTCGAAGCCGAGTAGAAAGAAATTTTTATAAGACAATAGGGTTTCCACATAACTTAAGTGTTGTTAAAAATTATGCCAAATTTAATAACAGTTTATATATAAAAGAAGTTATTTGGTAATGATAATTACTCAAAGCAAAAGCTAAGTTATATGTTTGATCTTATGTTAATGCAGATAGTTCTATATATGATTAAATATGGGCGGATGGAAATCCAGTGGAACCCTGTTCCGCCCTCCCGGCAAATATCCAACAATTTTAATATCCCTTGCACGTATGAGGAGATGTGAATAGTAAAGGATTCAATCTAATTTAACTCACAAAAAGCTGCACCATTATTATATCTTTGTTGACTTAATACTGTGTGGTTCCTTATCCAGACCAATTGCCATATATTGATAACAATTATCAAAAGCATAAAAGAAATATAGATTTAAAATCAACTCTGCAAATAGAATTTTAAATCACCCAGGCAAGGTTCCTTGGTAAAAATGAAACCCAAATTCCAAAGGTTTGAACAAAACTGGTTTTTTTTTCAATGATTTGTTTTTAATATCATAAAAACAAGATATAAATGGAGGATATAATATTAGGA
>NC_036845.1:484904-500436 GCF_002910315.2 Salvelinus sp. IW2-2015
GGTCTTAGCTTTTTGAGACTAGCAGAAACAACTTTGCAGATGACCACCACAACATGTCAAATCCTCAATAGTCCATATGAGAAAGCAACACCGCTCTGTCAACAAAGTTCTATATTTAGGTTACGAAATCCAACTTTTTGGATATAATGCTAATAATACACTATATATACAAAAGTATGTGGACACCCCTTCAAATTAGTGGATTAGGCGCCACACCTGTTTCGACAGGTGTATAAAATCGAGCACACCGCCATGCAATCTCCATAGACAAACATTGGCAGTAGAATAGCCTTACTGAAGAGCTCAGTGACTTTCAACGTGGCACTGTCATAGGATCCCCCTTTCCAACAAGTTAGTTCATCAAATTTCTGCCCTGCTAGAGCTTCCCTGGACAACTGTAAGTGCTGTTATTGTAAGCCTTTACTTATGCCAACATTTTAAAGATGGAACATTTAAGAAAAATGCATCCATGCCTTTATTTCCCCCAAAATATAAACTCGTAGCTTTCATTTGACACCCAAATTGATATGCTCCAAATATCTAATTTGATAACTTCATGGGGACTTTCCCATGAAAATGCCCCTTCTTAAAATGTATTTTATGACATAAGGAAAGTGACATTTCATCACTTGTTTAGGACACCCTAAACATAACTGAAAATAAAATAATTAGCCTATAGGCATGAAACACAATCTATTAAATATTTGATTGCTATAATCCAGTAATAAAATAAACCTACCTCTCCGTGGACAGGTCCCGTCCAGAAAGCAGTGGACTTCAGCGCAGACAGGAGAACCCTCAGCCTGATCCACGATGGCATCTTTACGCGTCTTTAATACGAGTCATCTCTCTGTGTCGGTAAATCCAATCACACCGTATCAGTAGACGAGGTTATAAAGCTGCTCCCTTTCAGACATCAATTAACACTCATTTGAAACGCAGAAAAAAACGTTATACAAGTCGGCCCTGTTCCGGTACAAGCCTCCAGACTACCTCTCGGCTGGCCGAGTCTGGACTGCCTTTATGAGCAGCTGTTGATTTACTAACTCAAATAGATCAGACCACCTTCTGTGTTTTAATAAAATAACAGAAGCGAAGACATCACCAGATCTGTTGCAGAAACGTTGCAAACGACGAAACGGGGAGGGACCTACATGAATTTTGTCCTAATAGCCTAATTACACCCCAGGCACCGGCTAAATGCACCCCCCCCTCCTCTCTCTCTCACACACAACACACCACACACCACACACAGTCCCAACGGGCTCTATTCAATCCGTATTGCGGAAGTTCAGCTTTACAGCGTGATTGAAATTTCAAGGTAATGTTCCCGCTTTAGCGAGACTGTATTCACGGTAAACGCTGCATGTCGGCTCAATTGGAAATTACTGTTACAAGTTTAACCCGCAATATGTAATGATTCAGCGATACAGAGAGAATATACCCTAAATCTCAGTTTCTTCTGGTCAGACAACATAACTCTCAGAAATCGGACATTGCGAAAGTACAGATAGGTCGTGTCCATGTGTCAAACTCCTTTCCAGATAAAACTGTCCATGTTTGAAGGGCGAAAGGCCAGAAGCACTTTTGCGGGCCAGCACGCTGGGGAGAGTATGTGACAAAACAAACACTAGGTTTACGTAGTACACTCGTTTTCAGGAGATTGAGCAAACATTTAGTTGGAGTGGTAATCTTGGCATGTCCTAATGCCATGGTCAGTAATAATAATCTGCTTCTCTGAAGGCCGCGTTCACCTTGTTTCGCTCTTTTGGTTATGGAGATAACGATAACGGATAACGGGTTGCGGTTAAGAACATTGAGACAAACGTCTGTAAAAAGTGCTATAAATAGGTTAGATTGATTGTTTCCCTTATTATGAACATTATTCCCCGTACAGTCACACTACAAATGAAATCATACTTTGATGTCAACTGTAAATAATTATATTTCAGTTGACACTTCCTCTTTGGATTGACAAAGACTTGAGTAACTTTCTTAACTTGAACGTTCTCACTGAAACCCAACATCAACCTGCTGTATKTATCTATAACASCAGTGCTTGAAGTGGACTGAAATWGGTGACKGTACTAATTTTGGGTGCKKCTACTSWTAATAATTATGTGRCACTGGCAGAACGCCATAATATTTTAAWGCAAAACTCTGTAAGAGGTGCCAAAACTCAAAACAGTAACGTTAATACATTTGAGGTGCGATACTCAGTACTAGTGCGTTCTGGCCCAATTCAAGCACTTTACAACACGTTGCAACACAATCTCACACTCAACTCGTGCAAATATGTACAAAAAGTATTTAAGCATATTTTGTGTTTTGGGGAATTTTTGTGTGTCTTAATTCGTGTGAAAAGACACATTTTTGTGCATCTTCATTCATAGGAAAATACATTTTTGGGGGGAAAACCTAGGAACAATATTTTAAAAGTTATTCGAGCATTTTTTTTGTATTTTCACAGAAATTAAGCCACATAAAAACGCACACAATCTGCTGAAATTCTTTTTGTACATATTTGCACAAATTGAGTGTGATATTGTGTTGCACTGACTTACAGATGGTTTGATCCCTCTACAGCAGGGAGAGACAGGTCCAGCAGAGACTGCWTGTGCTGCTTTCACCCTATAATCTTTCTAACCAGAGGCTGTATGCTGTAGAACAGTGGTATTCAAACTTGTTCAGCTGGGACCCCATTTTTCCCGGACACAATTTCCGGGGAAGCCATTTTTCTTCACATTTTTTTTTTGCCACCCCAAAACAAATAACATAACCTTAAAATCGGAAAATTCAACAAATAACCTTCAATTCATTACATGTTCATCTATTATCAAAATTAAAAGAAAACAATAAATACATTTTATTTTTCAAATTATCTTTCTCAAAAATGTTTTTATGTTGACACATACAATAATCTGTACTCTTAATTTTTTGTTCCTAAAAAAATAAAAAATGTTTTTTTTTACTGCGATCCAACTGCAGTTCACTCACAACCTGGACTTTGAATACCACTGCTGTAGAGTACAACAGCTCTCACCTAGTTTCACCCTATATCTTTCTAACCAGAAGCTGTATGCTGTAGAGTACAAAGCTGTCTCCCTGGTTTACCCTATATCTTTCTAACCAGAAGCTGTATGCTGTAGAGTACAACAGCTGTTCATCTGGTTTCACCCTATATCTTTCTAACCAGAAGCTGTATGCTGTAGAGTACAACAGCTGCTCATCTGGTTTCACCCTATATCTTTCTAACCAGAAGCTGTATGCTGTAGAGTACAACAGCTGTCTCACCTAGTTTCACCCTATATCTTTCTAACCAGAAGCTGTATGCTGTAGAGTACAACAGCTGTCTATCTGGTTTCACCCTATATCTTTCTAACCAGAAGCTGTATGCGTTAGAGTACAACGCTGTTCACTAGTTTCACCTATATCTTTCTAACCAGAAGCTGTATGCTGTAGAGTACAACAGCTGTCTCACTAGTTTACCCTATATCTTTCTAACCAGAAGCTGTATGCTGTAGAGTACAACAGCTGCTCACTAGTTTCACCCTATATCTTTCTAACCAGAAGCTGTATGCTGTAGAGTATACAACAGTGAAAGCATCATTCAGTGGCCCTGGAGGACTGGGTTTGTTTGCCCTGCTGTATAGAAGGAGTACGTTACATGATGACATGCCTAGTAGAGGGATGATTGGGTTGATCATCATTACTGTGGATTTATTAAGGCTTAATAATAATATCCCTGATCCCTCCCTCCCAAGCCTCCATTCATTAACACGTTCTCTGTCCTAGACCAGCTCAGTCTCTAGGTAACTACAGGTTACTGTCTGACTGCATAAGCACATATTAGCATACTTTCCCAACACTCAGTCCCGCCAAAGCAACATGGACGCCATAGAGCAACATGGAGGTCCAGGTTTTTGTTAGAAGTCCATCTCCTCTCTCTTAAGCCCGTACAGGTAGGGCTCAGAGTCTGTGTATAACTGTAGTTCTGTCTGTGGGCCCAGCAGCAGGTCACCAATATGGTGCAGTGGAGGAGATGAGAAGAAACATGACGAAGAGGAGTCTTGCTGTTCCTGTAAGGTTAAAATGGCGTTCTCACTGAGAACTATGGTGAACACAGAAACTCTGCCCATGAACTTATGATGACATATTACAACATTCCAGCAAGGACAGCATCCTGCATCTTCAGTCATTGGTTGGCTGACTGAACCCCTCAGTGTCCTGCCAAGTTATTGGCTAAAACACAGACGGACTATATGTGAAAATGTCAGTCAGACAGACAGTCAGGCAGACAGATAGAGAATGTACAGTAGTATGTACCCATAAGAGTGTAGGATCGTGCAGCCTGTCTGGTTTGACTAAGCCTTTGGCATGGTGACACAGCAATATGTAATCATGAATACAACACCAGGACCACTGATAAGGTTCCAGAGACATTCCTCATACAGACTGTACAGGTTAGAGGGACAGCTCTACACTACTGCATTGGTTTACACTGTGTCATACATTATTAGAGAAGGTAGACAGCATTACTTGGCCTATTAAAGACATGTTTATGATTGGTTAACAGCTGGATACAGACAGGTGTATTGGAGTACTATGTCTACAACAGCTGATCATAAAAACCACTCATTCTGCTATTTATCTCAATTCACCACCTTTCTGACGATCAAATGAACCTCTCTTCTGTCATAAAGACTCAATTCACCACTTCTGACGATCAATGAATCTCTCTTCTGTCATAAAGACTCAATTCACACCTTCTGACGATCAAATGAACCTCTTCTGTCATAAAGACTCAATTCACCACCTTTCTGACGATCAAATGAAACTCTCTTCTGTCATAAACTCATTCACCACTTTTCTGACGATCAATGAACTCTCTTTCTGTCATAAAGACTCAATTCACCACTTTTCTGACGATCAAATTAAACTCTCTTCTGTCATAAAGACTCAATTCACCACTTTCTGACGATCAAATGCCTCTCTTCTGTCTAAAGACTCAATTCACCACCTTTCTGACGATCAAATGAATCCTCTTCTGTCATAAAGACTCAATTCACACCTTTCTGACGTCAAATGAAACTCTCTTCTGTCATAAAGACTCAATTCACCACCTTTCTGACGATCAAATGAATCTTCTTCTGTCATAAAGACTCAATTCACCACCTTTCTGACGATCAAATGAACCTCTCTTCTGTCATAAAGACTCAATTCAATACTTTGTTTTGAACCAATCTGATATGATGTTATGACATATGATCCATTGTATAAATAGTATAGTCATGTCTGAACCACAGCGGTGTTGTTGGAGCGGGTTTTCTCTCCGGATCCCTGTGGTACCAAGCTCTTCAGCAGATGGCTACATCATTTGCATGAAGAAGTGCTTCTTTCAGCCTGCCTCATTGTTGAAGAAGACAGAGAAGTGGGTTGTGGGTAGTCTGAGCATGTCTATCACAACTACCACACACTATCTTTCAGACGGATACATATATGTACCAACCCTATTGCAACGACAGTGTCATACAAATGCCCGTGTGTGTTGATGGGTGTGTATGCCTTCCGCCTACAATGGCTGCCACTTTGGATCTCTTCTAACCCAGGGTGAGTGCCATTCCAACATTCAATATGAGTATTACAAACTTCCAAATGTAGTATTTCTTCACGTATTCCAAGAGAATCCAGTGGGATATGACAGCCTGTCCTTCTTCTTTCTATCATCTGCCCATCTGTCTGTCCGTCTCACACGGTGTGGTTGGTTTCCTTGGGAACAAGGGGAGGTCCCGGGCTGCTGGTTCCGCTGGTGCGAGAGGCGCCCCCCCTCCAACCAAATAGAGCATCCTGCAGGACAGGTGGAACAGACGGTTACTGTTGTGTGTGTGAGGTTGTGTGTGAGGTTGTGTGTGAGGTTGTGTGTGAGGTTGTGTGTGAGGTTGTGTGTGAGGTTGTGTGTGAGGTTGTGTGTGAGGTTGTGTGTGAGAAACAGATTAAAGAAGATGACAGTATCTCACCTGTACAGCGCCCAGACTAAGGTTCCAGCCACCAACCGAGTCTCCCCCAGGACTCCTCACCGAGGTGGGGGTGAGAGCGTCAGCAGAGGGGACCTGGGCTGGAGCTAACGCTGGAGGTGTGTTTGTGGGAGGGCCAGAAGCCACATGTGGGAGTATGACAGGCAGCGTGTGTGTTCCCTCCTCCAGGGGAGTATCCTGCGACCCTCCCAGGAGAGAGGATGAATTGGACAGGGGGGGAGCCGATCCCGACACATAGCTAGGTGCCGGGCTGCTCTCTCCTGAGGRGCTCTGCGGGGGATGTGTGTTTGAGTGCTTCTTTCTGCGCAGGGTGTCTATCCAGCTGGAGCTGTGTCTGGAGGCAAAGTTGGCCAGYGCCAGGGAGGACAGTCTCATGTTCTTCCCAGAGGTGATGAGCTCCCCAAAGCCCTCCTGGTGGGCAAAGGCATATCCTGACCTCCTGGACCCGCCCCTTGCCCCCAGACGACCCTCAGGCACGCCCCCGACCCCGCCCCTGACTCCTCCCATGCATCGACCCGCTGGCTTCCTCGTCTTCTGACGCACCAGCTGGGTGTAACGCACCTGGAGGGGGGAGAGGGGGGAGGGCGAGGGAGGAGGGAGAGCAGGGGAGGTAGAGGGGGAGGGAGAGGGAAGAGGGGGGAAAGGGAGAGGTCGAGGGAGAGGGTAGAGAGTACACAGAGGAGTGTTATTTCTTAGTATAAAGGGATATGTAGGGTTTAATACAGGTGACCGGTATCCTGGGARTTCCTGAACAAGCTCCTTCCCGTTTCGGGAYAAAAATATTGARGGGTCCTGTAGACKAATAWWTWWWWWWWYTMATGCAGCACTAGAGCAAAAATAGTAAATATGCACGATAGCTGCATGCATGAACCGAACATATCGACTCCCTGGTTTCACAACCTACACTAGACCAGTCATCACAACGCTAGCAGCCAACCATATTTAGCCTATAGGCCTGCTCAACATAGTCCTCAATAGAATACATCACTTACATGCATGACTTCAATAAACTGCATTGCTGACTATCATGTGTAGGCTACACGCGACCTGTTGACACAGTTACTGAAGGCAATCTCCATCTCACATTCACAAAGCTCCAGCCATACTCACTGTTAACAAAATGGTAGGTACATTGTGTCCACAAACGCTCTCGAGGAAATAGACATTTGCAACATTGTTCCATGATGTTACAATAACAAAAAGGAGTAGACAGGCTGGACTAGTCAGACTGGCAGGGATTTGATCAACCGCTGTCCTGTCCTACACTACTAGGCCTATTTCCTTGTCTGTTTGTTTAGTGGAACATCTGATATGTTCCCTGTGACAAAGTGACCACAATGAGCAGGTTATGATAAACCAAAACCTTCTGAATCCCCCTGATATCCAGGTCCAGGTTATAAACCACAACCTTCTGATTCCCCTGACAGCCAGGTCATAAACCAAAACCTTCTGAATCCCCCTGATAGCCAGGTCCAGGTCATAAACCACAACCTTCTGAATCCCCCTGATAGCCAGGTCCAGGTAATAAACCACAACCTTCTGAATCCCCCTGATAGCCAGGTCCAGGTCATAAACCACAACCTTCTGAATCCCCCTGATAGCCAGGTCCAGGTTATAAACCACAACCTTCTGAATCCCCCTGATTAGCCAGGCCAGGTATAAACAAACCTTCTGAATCCCCTGATAGCCAGGTCCAGGTTATAAACCACAACCTTCTGATTCCCCTGATAGCCAGGTCCAGGATAAACCACAACCTTCTGAATCCCCCTGATAGCCAGGTCCAGGTATAAACCACAACCTTCTGAATCCCCTGATAGCCAGGTCCAGGTTATAAACCACAACCTTCTGAATCCCTGATAGCCAGGTAGATAAACCACAACCTTCTGAATCCCCCTGATAGCCAGGTCCAGGTTATAAACCACAACCTTCTGAATCCCCCTGATACCCAGGTCCAGGTCATAAACCACAACCTTCTGAATCCCCTGATAGCCAGGTCCAGGTCATAAACCACAACCTTCTGAATCCCCCTGATAGCCAGGTCCAGGTCATAAACCACAACTCTTGAATCCCCCTGATAGCCAGGTCCAGGTTATAAACCACAACCTTCTGAATCCCCTGATAGCCAGGTCCAGGTTATAAACCACAACCTTCTGAATCCCCTGATAGCAGGTCCAGGTCATAAACCACAACCTTCTGAATCCCCTGATAGCCAGGTCCAGGTTATAAACCACAACCTTCTGATCCCCTGATAGCCAGGTCCAGGTTATAAACCACAACCTTCTGAATCCCCCTGATAGCCAGGTCCAGGTTAAAAACACACCTTCTGAATCCCCTGATAGCCAGGTCCAGGTTATAAACCACAACCTTCTGAATCCCCCTGATAGCCAGGTCCAGGTTCATAACCACAACTCCTGAATCCCCCTGATAGCCAGGTCCAGGTCATAAACCACAACCTTCTGAATCCCCTGATAGCCAGGTCCAGGTTAATAAACCACAACCTTCTGAATCCCCCTGATAGCCAGGTCCAGGTTATAAACCACAACCTTCTGAATCCCCCCTGATGCCAGGTCCAGGTTATAACCACAACCTTCTGAATCCCCCTGATAGCCAGGTCCAGGTTATAAACCACAACCTTCTGATCCCCCTGATAGCCAGGTCCAGGTATAAACCACAACCTTCTGAATCCCCCTGATAGCCAGGTCCAGGTTATAAACCACAACCTTCTGAATCCCCCTGATAGCCAGGTCCAGGTTATAAACCACAACCTCTTGAATCCCCCTGATAGCCAGGTCCAGGTTATAACCACAACTTCTGAATCCCCTGATAGCCAGGTCCAGGTCATAACCACAACCTTCTGAATCCCCCTGATAGCCAGGTCCAGGTTAATAACCACAACCTTCTGAATCCCCTGATAGCAGGTCCAGGTTATAAACCACAACCTTCTGAATCCCCTGATAGCCAGGTCCAGGTTATAAACACAACCTTCTGAATCCCCTTGATAGCCAGTCGTTATAAACCACAACCTTCTGAATCCCCTGATAGCCAGGTCCAGGTCATAACCACAACCTTCTGAATCCCCCTGATAGCCAGGTCCAGGTTATAAACCACAACCTTCTGAATCCCCTGATAGCCAGGTCCAGGTCCAATAAACCACAACCTTCTGAATCCCCCTGATAGCCAGTCCAGGTATAAACCACAACCTTCTGAATCTGTATACACGGATAACACAGCTCTTATCCAGCTTCTAAAAAACTGACCATAGCCATGTATGGTCCATTTGTCTATAATCCACTAAAAATGCATCCAGAAACACAATGAATCCCCTGATAGCCAGGTCCAGGTCATAACCCACAACCTTCTGAATCCCCCTGATAGCCAGGTCCAGGTCATAAACCACAACCTTCTGAATCCCCTGATAGCCAGGTCCAGGTCATAAACCACAACCTTCTGAATCCCCCTGATAGCCAGGTCCAGGTTATAAACCAAACCTTCTGAACTCCCTGCCTAATTACCGATAGCAGGTCCAGGTCATAAACCACAACCTTCTGAATCCCCCTGATAGCCAGGTCCAGGTCATAAACCACAACCTTCTGAATCCCCCTGATAGCCAGGTCCAGGTTATAAACCACAACCTTCTGAATACCCCTGATAGCCAGGTCCAGGTTATAAACCACAACCTTCTGAATCCCCCTGATAGCCAGGTCATAAACCACAACCTTCTGAATCCCCTGATAGCCAGGTCCAGGTCATAAACCACAACCTTCTGAATCCCCTGATAGCCAGGTCCAGGTCATAACCAAACCTCTGAATCCCCTGATAGCCAGGTCCGGTCATAAACCACAACCTTCTGAATCCCCTGATAGCCAGTCCAGGTTATAAACCACAACCTTCTGAATCCCCTGATAGCCAGGTCATAAACCACAACCTTCTGAATCCCCTGATAGCCAGTCCAGGTTATAAACCACAACCTTCTGAATCCCCCTGATAGCCAGGTCCAGGTCATAAACCACAACCTTCTGAATCCCCCTGATAGCCAGGTCCAGGTTATAAAACACAACCTGACATCCCTGATACCCAGTCCCACCAAGCCGGGGAGTGAAAGAAAAAGAGCAAGGCTGCATCTTTCAGTCAAAGTTATGGGTAAGCTAAAACAAATAACATTTTCACTAGCCTATAGGCTAATAACTGAATCATATTTTACGCCTACATTTAGGCTACATCAACACATTTTGTGGTGACTTTGACGGAACTTTGAGTTGAGTAAATTGTGACAAATACAACAAGAAACCATTAGTTTCCTTCTTATTAAGACACACTCCTGTATTCACCATTTCCTTTACCGTGGTAACCTCCACCAATTCCAACAGCCTATACATCTCCCTACTCCATTCCTCCCCCCTCAATAGCGGCCACCACATACTGATCATTTCCTTAGCATTGATCAAGTGGGAGCCGGAAATGAGAAGACAAAAGAACAAACAACAACACGACACAATAGCGCGATACAATTAGCTCTTTTAACATAAACAATAATCTGTATATTTCCATTAGGAAACGCCTACTCTGTGGAGTGAGCGTGTGCAATAACTCAATTAGCCTTTGCATTCCTTCTAAACAATGCCATTTTTAATAACTTTGGCAAAGGGTAAAATCTACAAAGTGTAGTCCACTCTGTTCATAACAGATTTTAGTTTTGGGGACAGAAAACTGTATTGAGGTCAAATGTTTCCAAGATGAGAAAATGTGCAGAATGTTGGCCAAAATCCATCTCCTTCCATTTTCTCCCACTGTCAGCCACTTGGCTTCCTCTCACTACCATATTTGGTAGTGAGTGGGAACGCCAATCGGATATTTCACATTTACATAACCTGTGAAATATCTGTCTCATTGTTCTATCTGTGGTATAATTATGTCAGATTTATTTCAGGACGGTTGCAATATTCGCAGGAAGGATGTGTAGAACGTGTAGAATGTTTTCGGACAATATTAAACCCTAGTGATAATGACGTATTATAAGGTGATAGGGACAGCTGTTCTAGAGGGCATTAAGGTATATTCATGTCTGTAGGATAGACACAGACTCGATCTGAGTCAATATTTACAGAGAAGAGATGTGACGGGATACAGAGAGCGGTGGCGTACGCACAAACAGTTAATCATTGGTAGAGTTAGGGGACATTGGAGTGATTTCAGTCACAGCAATGAAGAGACAAACAGACAGAATCACAATAGTATAGAGAGGAACCCAGTGGCATGGCTGACAGACTGAACGTTAGACTGAAGTCAGACTGAAAGTCAGACTGAAGGTCAGACTGAAGGCCAGACTGAAGCCAGACTGAAGGTCAGACTGCCAGCCCAGACTGAAGGCAGACTAGGCAGACTGAAGACAGACTGAAGGCCAGACTGAAGGCAAGACTGAAGGCCAGAACTGAAGGCCAGACCTGAAGGCCAGACTGAAGATCAGACTGAAGGCCAGACTGAAGGCCAGACTGAGGCCAGACTGATGTAATGAGCACTGACCGACTTTGAGACAGGGAACAGAGGATCATAAAGAAGTGGTCATGAACCAGCATCCTTTCTTCATCTTTCCACTGATTTCACATGACTGAATTACTATTTTATTTTACCTTTATTTTACCAGGCAGGTCAACTAAGAAACAAATACTTATTTACAATGACAGCCTGGCAATTGGTGAATGCTATCTGGAGTTTAAACCTCCTGTTTTCACCTATCCAATGTGTTAGTGATTAGGATCAGTGATCAGGATCAGTGAGTAGGATAGTGATAGATGTGATTGGATCAGTGATAGGATCATGGTGGAATAGTAGGATAGTGGTAGGATGTGTTAGGAAGTGTTAGGTCCGGAGATAGTATTGTCAGTGATAGATGAGTGATGTGAGAGATCAGTGATTAGATCAGTGAGTAGGACGCGTAGGATGCAGTGATAGATAGTGTGGCATGCAGTGATTAGGATCAGCGCGTAGGATCAGTGTTAGGATCAGTGAGTAGGACAGTGAGTAGATCAGTGATAGATCAGTGATTTAGATGTGGATGGCAGTACAGCGATAGTGATTCATCACGTGAATCAGGATCGTGAGTGGCACGGAAGAATATTGTCTCAGTTGAGTAGGAAGCTGGTAGGTGTGATTAGGACAGTGATTAGGATCAGTGATAGGATCAGTGATTAGGATCAGTGATTGGATGTGTTGGATCAGGAGGATGTACAGTGTGTGAAGTGTGGCCAGAAGCATATTGTTCTCACCGTGCGAGAGCTGTGAGTGTGGCCAGAAGCATATTGTTCTCACCGTGTCAGAGAGCTGTGAGTGTGGCCAGAAGCAAATTGTTCACCCGTGTCAGAGAGCTGTGAAGTGTGGCCAGAAGCATATTGTTCTCACCGTGTCAGAGAGCTGTGAGTGTGGCCAGAAGCATATTGTTCTCACCGTGTCAGAGAGCTGTGAGTGTGGCCAGAAGCATATTGTTCTCACCGTGTCAGGAGCTGTGAGTGTGGCCAGAAGCATATTGTTCTCACCGTGTCAGAGAGCTGTGAGTGTGGCCAGAAGCATATTGTTCTCACCGTGTCAGAGAGCTGTGAGTGTGCCAGAAGCATATTGTTCTCACCGTGTCAGAGAGCTGTGGTTTCAGGTCCAGTTTGAGGAATCGGAATGCCAGAACTGGAACGATGCAGATCACTGTGGCCAAGACGATGGTCAGCCACACCAGCGGCTGGACCAGTGTGCTCTGGGCACTGCCTACGAAGTGGAACTGGTTGGGAAAGATGCTGAACAGAGTCTGGCTGTGCATAGCCAACATGATGGTGAAGAAGGTGCCCACAGAGCCCACACAAAGAAATGGTTGATGGCTGTCAGTAGCCTGTGTCCAGGAGCAATCTACCACACACACACACACACACACACACAACACACACACACACACACACACACAACACACACACACACACACACACACACACACACACACACACACACACACACACACACACACAGAGAGAGATTTAAGCAATAAGGCTGAGAGGCTGTGGTACTATGCATGGCAATATACCAAGTTAACGGCTGTTCTTACGCCACAACGACAATGGGTAACTAGAAGAGTAAAAATACATGTTTTATATACCTGGGTTATGGTCTGATATACCACGGCTTTCAGCCAATCAGCATTCAGGGCTCTAACCACCAGTTTGTCTGAAAGCCGGTGTATATCAGACCGTAAATAATAATAAATAGACACTTCGGGGGTTGTGGTATATGGCCAATATACCATGACTAACAGCTGTATCCAGGCTGTACTCTGCTTGCGTCGTGCATAAGAACTGCCCTTAGCCGTGGTGTATTGGCCATTACCACAAACCCCTGTGGTGACTTATTGCTATTATAAACTGGTTACCAACATAATTAGAACAGTAAACAAGTCTTTTTGCGTAATACCGTGGTTATTGTCTAATATACACACGACCAAACTACCCGCTTTATCATATGTAGCAAACCTTCAAACATGTTGCCTACAGGAAGTGGATACTACAGTCCTTCCCCGCTCACCTGCACACTGACCACGATCACCAGGGCGGTGGCCGTGGTAACACACAAGGTCTGGTAGTCAGCGAGGGGTTCCCGGTGCCTGGGTTCCGTGGGACAGGATGGCGTAGGGTACGAAGAACAACACACAACTAGTGTAGATACCCTGGGTTATACAGATGAGAACTCTCTCTTGTTGAACAGCAGGTTAAGCTGACCTGGCTCATACAGCTTAGGATACTCCAGACTACGCTGCTCTGGACGTCCTACAGAGGGAAAGAGGAACAACCAGGGGTCAAGGTCAGGGGTCAAAGGGTAAGACAGAGGCAGAGTGTGTGGCTTGGGAGACTCACCTGGTCAAATATCCATGGCCAGCACGGGGAGAGACGTGTAGACGATCGTTTATAGAGAGTGATGAGTACTGATCATATACTGTCTCGAGAAGAGAAGAGAGGAGAGAGAAGAGAGAGAAGAGAAGAGAGAGAGAAGAGAGAGAGAGAAGAGAGAGAGAGAGAGAGAGAGAAGAGCAGAGAGAGAGAGAGAGAGAGAGAGAGAGAGAGAGAGAAGAGAGAGAGAAGAGAGAGAGAGAGAGAGAGACGAGAGAGAGAGAGAGAGGAGAGAGAGAGAGAGAGAGAAAAGAGAGAGAGAGAAGAGAGGGAGGAGAGAGAGAGAGAGAGAGAGAGAGCAGAGAACAGGAGCGAGGAAGAGATAGGGAGAGAGAGAGAGAGGGAGGAAGAGAGAGGGGAGAGAGAGAGGGGAGAGAGAGAGAGAGAAGACGAGAGAGAGAGAGCACACCACAAGTAAGAACGACAACCTCACCCCATTTAAGCCCCAATATAAATCATGCCCATGAGTCCTTACTTAACCTTATAGTTCTTCCTAACATGTTTTTTTGACAGTGAAGTCAAAATTATTTACCTCAACCCAACTTATAAAACCCTTTACCCCTCACCTCTAAACCACCGTTCCTGATCCCTCACCCCTGACCTCTCACCTGGGCAGAGAAGCCACAGAAGAAGCCGAACCAGAAGTGCACCATGGTGAAGGCAAAGTTCTTGTAGAAGAAGTAGCAGAGGAAGCGACACATGCGGAGGTAGGACCAGCGTCCGTGGACCAGCAGCAGGCGCTGGAGGAAGCGGAACTGGGAGAAGGAGTAGTCAGACGCCAGCACTGCCTGGATGCCCTCCTGACCACTGATGCCCACTCCTATATGAGCCGCTGGGAGGGGGGGAGAAATACAGACACTTCATATAGGATATAGGAGAGGAGACAAGGACAGGGAGTAACTGTAGACAATTGAAAAGTGTAATTATCAGGGGTGTTAGTGCTGGGCTGGCACAGAAGCCTGCTATGCTCTTCCCTCAGATTCAGGTTTGGTAACCAGTCAACAAGTTGAGTAATCYCTCACAGGTTGAGTAATGTCCAGAAAACAGGATGTGAAACCACATGGACCTCTCCTCCCTCAGAGGCCTCCTCTCTTCTGCTTTTCATACACACACACACACACTCACACACTTGTATGCGTGCACACAAACATACACACACGTGCATGCATGCATGCATGCACACACACATACATACACACAATTGTGAAAGGCATGGTGAGGCGTGAGAAAAGAGGACGTAAGGAGAGAGAACTACACACAAACAAATACAGTGGGGATTCTCAGGACTTTCCATGACCTTACAAATAGACTGTGCTGCCAGAGCACTTTGCTTCAATATATCTCCTCGTTCCCCTTATCTCTCAATTCTTCCCATCTCTKCCCATCTCTGTCATCTTTGCCAAGCACTTCTGTCACTCTCCCTTCCTCCAACCCTCCTCCTCCATCCTCTCCTCCATCCTTCTCTCTCTCTAACTTACTCTTGATCATGCTAACATCGTTAGCCCCGTCTCCTATGGCCAGGGTGACAGCTTTCTTGTGTTTCTTGATGAGCTCCACCACCAGGGCTTTCTGTAGAGGAGT
>NC_036845.1:500536-515133 GCF_002910315.2 Salvelinus sp. IW2-2015
CATCAGGAGAGCACCTGTCACTCAACCAGTTGTCCTGTCATCTTTACCCTGGATTTCCCCTCCTGTCACCACCCAGTCATCTCAAAATAGAAAAAAAGATTAGATTAAAAAGATTTTCAAATTGACTGAATCTGATATCACTGATCACTTCTGGCATAGCACCCCAGCTAAAGAACATTTATCCAAGAAACGCTTCTGTAACTCGTCCTCTATATGTTAATTGAACTTTTCACACAATCAGTCATCAGCAGCTAGCGAGCTCCGACTCAAGGTCTTAGAGCCTATTGGAACTCACTGCCCCGGTTGAGGAATGTCCGAAAAACACAGACCTAAATATGGGGGAAGGGTGGAGAGGGGGATGGGTAGAGAGGGGGATGGGTAGAGAGAGGGGGTGGGTGGAGAGGTGAGGTGGGTAGATGAGGGGGATGGGTAGAGAGGAGGGATGGTAGAGAGGGGATGGGTGTAGAGAGGGGGTGGGTGAGAGGGGTAGGGTGGAAGGGGGGTTGGTAGAGAGGGGATGGGTAGAGGGGGGGTGGGTGGAGAGGGAGGGTGGGTAAGGAGGGGGGATGGGTAGAGAGGGGGGAAGGGAGGGGGGAATGGTGGAGAGCGGGATGGTAGAGAGGGGGAAGGGAAGAAAGGGGGATGGTGGGAGAGGGGGGGAAAGATGGAGAGCGGGATGGGTAAAGAGGGGGAATGGGTGGAGGGGGAAGGGTAGAGAGGGGGAAGTGGTGGAGAGGGGAGGGAAGGGTAGAGAGGGGGAAGGTGGGAGGGGGAAGGGTGGAGAGGGGAAGGGTAGAGAGGGGGAAGGGTGGATAGGGGGAAGGGTGGAGAAGGGGGAAGGGGAGTGAAGGATAGATGAGAGAGATTTTCCTTTTATACTTTATTTGCCACATCGTTACAACACTGTATATATATTTGAATGTCTCTATCCTTTTGAACTTTTGTGAGTGTAAAGTTTCTGTTAATTTTATTTATTGTTTATTTCACTTTTGTTTATTATCTATTTCACTTGCTTTGGCAATGTAAACCTAATGTTTCCCATGCCAATAGAAGCCACTTTATTTAAATTGAATTAATGAGAGAGAGAGAAGGATCGGGAACGGTAGTGGGGTTGGTCGTACTCGTCCAGCACCAAGTGAAACCCTGTGAAGGGAGGAGCCTGAGTTATCTTCTTCTTTGGAATTATGGGGAGGAAAAGCCCTTGTATCGGACTTAGGGACCCAACGTATCCTTAATACCGACCAATAATCCCACCATCATAAAGGATCTCAAGTTAGCCTATATATACACCCCAATAACCCACCATCAATAAGGATCTCACGTTAGCCTATATACACACCCGATCCCACCAATCATAAAGGCCTCTACGTTAGCCTAATCTAAACACCCAATAACCCACCATCATAAAAGGATCTCACTTAGCCTATATATAACCCACCGAATAAACGCCACCATCATAAGGACCTCACGTTAGCCTATATATAACAGCCAATAACGCCACCATCAAAAGGACCCTCAACGTTAGCCTATATATAACGCACCCATAACCACATCATAAAGGGTTTCACGTTAGCTCTATAATATATACAACCCAATAACCCACGCATCATAAAGGCCTCCCGGTAAGCACTATATATAACACCCAAAACCCACCATCAGTAAAGGACTCACCGTTAGCCTATATATAAGCCACCAATAGCCACCATCATAAAGGAACCTCACGTTAGCTCTATATAATAACAAACCAATACCACCATCATAAAGGATCTCACGTTAGCCTATAATATAAACACCAATAACTCACCCATCATAAAGGCTCACGTTAGCCTATAATATATCACACGCCATAACCCACCATCATAAAAGGATCCCTCACGTTAGCCTATATATAACCGAATAACCCACCATCATAATAGGACCATCACGTTATGCCTATATATTAAAACCAATACACCACCATCCATAAAGGACCTCGACGTTAGCGCTATATATAAACACGACCAATCACGACCATCATAAGGACCTCGGTACGTTAGCCTATATCTACGAACACCAGCAATAGACCCACATGCATTAAGGATCTCAACAGTTTAGCTCTATATATTAACCACCCAATAACCCACCAGTCATTAAAGGACCTCACGTTTAGCCTATATAGTATACCACCCAAATACCCCACCATCATAAAGGAGCCTCACGTTCAGCCTATATATAACCACCGCCAATACCGACCATCATAAGGATCTCACGTTAGCCTAGTATATACCACATTCATACCACATCATAAAGGACCTCGAGCGTAAGCAAGCTAGTATATACACACCCAATACCCACCATATAAAGGATCTCATACGTTACGCTATATATACACACCCAATAACGCCCACCATCATAAAGGACCTCACGGTAGCCTATACTATAACCACCCCAATAACCCACCATCATAAAAGGATCTCACGTTAGCCTGATATATTACACACCAAATAACCACCATCATAAAGGACATCTCACGTTAGCCTATAATATACACAGCCAAATAACCCACCCATCATAATGGACCTCACGTTAGCCTATATAATAAACTCCATATAACCGCACCATGCATAACGGACTCACTGTTAGCCTATATATAAACCCCCATAACCGCACATCATAAGGACCTCACGTTAGCGGCTAGTATAAACACCGTCAATAACCCACCATCATAAAGGACCCAGTTAGCCTATATATACCACCCGAATAACCCAGCCATCATAAAGGATCACGTTAGCCTATATATACAAACCGGCAATAACCCAGCGATCATAAAGGATCTCAAATTAGCCCTTATATATGAACACCCGAATAACTCACCATCATAAAGGACCTACGTTAGCCTAGTATAACCACCTCAATAACCACCCAATCATAATAGGATCTTCAAACGTGAGCCTTAGATATACCACCTCCAATAACCACCATCATAAAGGATCTCCACGTTAGCTATCGATATGACCACGCGCAATAACCCACCATAATAAAGGAACTCAACTTTAGCCTATATATATGACACCAATAACCCACCATCATAAAGGGACTCAACGTGGCTCTATATATACACACCCATAACCCCCATCATAAAGGATCGTCGACGTAGCTTCATAGTATATAACACCCATAACTCACCATATAAAAGGACCTCACGTTAGATATGTAATAACTCGCCACACCCAACTCACCCCCCATCATAAGGTTCACGTTAGCCCGTATATATAGGAGGACCACGCCATAACCACCATTCTAAAGGAATCTCACGTTACTCTATATATACAACGAGTCAAATAACTCACCATCATAAAGGACCTCACGTTAGCCTATATATAATACAACTCCAAAAACCCACCATCATAAAGGGACCTCGACGTTAGCTATATAACCACCCCATAAAGCCCACCATCATAAAGGACCTCACGTTAGCCTATCTATAACCACCGCCAAATCAAAACCGCACCATCATAAAGGATATCATCGTTACTCTATATATACAACACCCATAACCCCACCATCATATAAGGACCTCACGGTTAGCCTCTATATACCACACCAATAACCCACATGCATAAAGGTATCCTCACTTAGCCGTATATATACCCACCCAATAACCCACGCATCATAAGCCTCACGGTATAATGCGCTATATATAACCACGCCAATAAACCCACCAATGCTATAAAGGATCTCACGTTAGCTCTATATATACACACCTAAACTAACCCACCATCATAAAGGAGTCTCACGTTAGCCTATCTATACACACCAAATAACCCCCATCATAAAGGACTACGTTAGCCTATATTAAAACACCCAGGTAACCACCATCATTAAAGGACTCCACTGTTAGGCCCTATATAATAACCCCAATAACCCCACATTCATGAAAGGACCTCACGGTTAGCGTCTATATTATAAACCACCCAATAACCACATCATAAGGACCGTCAAATGATCGTTAGGCGCTATATTATAGACCACCCAATAACTCCACGCATACATAAAGGACCTCACGTTAGGCCATATATTACAGCACCCAATAACTCCAGCCATCATAAAGGGATCTCACATAGCCCTTATTAGACACCCCAATACTCACGCATTCATAAAGGGACCTCACGTTAGCATTATATACACCACCCAATAACCCACCATCACTAAAGGAATCTCGACGTTATGCCTAATATATGAGACCACGCTCAATAAACCCACCATCATAAAGGACTCACGTTAGCGCTATATAATAACCACACCAAAATACCCACCATCAAAAAGGGACCTACTGGTTAGGCCTATATATAACCACTGCCAATAACCCCCATCATAAGGAATCTTTCACGTTAGCCTATAAATATAGCACCAATAACCCACCATCATAAAGGACCTCAGGTAGCCTATATATCATACACACGCCAGAACCCACATCATAAAGGATCTCAGGTTAGCTATATAACACTCAAATACGCCACCATCAGATAAGATCTCACGTTAAGCTGCTATATAGGTACACACCCTCATAACCACACATAAAGGATCACGTTAGCGCTTAGATAAACACCTCAAAACTCACATCATAAAGGACCTCACTTAGCTCTATTTATACACACCCAAATAACCCACCATCATAAAGATCTCAACTTAGCTATTATATGACCACCCAATAACGCCACCATCATTCAAAGGACTCGACGTTAGCTATATATAAACACCCAATAACCCACCATCAAAGGACCGGCTCACGTTAGCCTATTATATAAACACCACATAACCGACATCATAAAGGATTTCTTTATTTTTTTTACGTTCGACTATAGTATAGACATCCCAATACACCATCATAGAAGGATCTCACGTTAGCTCACTATATATACCACTCCAAAGACCCACCATCCATAAGGACTCACGTTGAGCCTATATATAACCACACAATAACCCACCATCAATAAAGGACCTCACGTTGCGTCTATATATACCAACCCATAACGCCACTAACATCAAAGGTCTCACGTTAGCCTATATATAGCACACTCATAACCACCATCATAAGGACTCACGGTCAGCCTATATATACACAGCCCCATCACCCCCATTCATAAAGGATCTCAGCGTTAGCCTATATATAACACCAATAACCACCATCCATAAAGAAGGGACCTCAGACGGGTAGCCTATATATTAACACCAATAACCCACCATCATAAAGGATCTCCACGTTAGCCTATAGCTATACACACCAAATACCCACCATCTATCAACGGATCTCACGTTAGCCTATTATACACAGCCGAAATAACCCATCATAAAGGACCTGCACGTTGCCTATCTTAAAACCCCAATAGCCACCATCATAAGGCCTCACGTTAGGCCTATAGTATAGAACACCTGCAGATAGAGCCTCCATCATAGAAGGACCTCCACGTAGACTATATATTAACCACCCAATACCACCATGCTAAAGGACCTCGACGTTACGCCTTATATAACCACCCAATTAACCCACCATCATGACGGACTCAACGGTTAGCGCTATATATACAGCACCCAATGAACCCACCATCATAAAGGAAATCTCACATTAGCCATATATAAACACCCAAGTACTCACCATCATAAAGACCCACGTTAGCGCTATATATAAACACTCCAATACACAGCCACCATCATAAAGGACTCACGTTAGCCTATATATACCCACCCAATCCCCAGCCTCGATAAAGGATCTCACGTTAGCCTATATATAACCACTCAATCACCTCACCATCATGAAGGACTCACGTTTACGCCTATATATAACCAACCCAATAACCCACCATCATACAGGCCTCACGTTAGCGCTATATATAGCACACCAATAACCCCCCATCATAGGATCTCACGTTAGCTATATATAGAACACGCCAATAACTCACGCATCATACCAGGAACCTCACGTTAGCCTATGTAATAGCACACCCGCCAATACCCGACCATCGATAAAGATCTCCGTTAGCCTATATATCACCACCCAATAACCCAGCCATCATAAAGGATCTCACGTTAGCGCTATATATAAGCCCAGCCAATAATCACCATCATAAAGGAACCGTCACGTTGCCTATAATATACAATCAAAACCCACATCATAAAGGACCTCACGTTAGCCTATATATATATCCACCCAATAACCCACCATCATAAAAGGTACCACGTTAGCCTATATATAACGCACCCAATAAACCCACCGATCATAAAGGATCTACGTTAGCCTATATATACAGACCCAATAACCCATCGCATCATAAGACCTCACGGTAGCCCATATATACAACACCGCAAAACCCACCATCATAAACGGATCTCACGTTAGCCTATTATATAACACGCCAATAACCCACATCATAAAGGACCTCACGGTAGCGCTTATCATATAACCACCTCAGAGTAACCGCACCATCATAAAGGATATGAGCGTTCCAGTGTAGTAAAGCTGTAGTTGGTGTAAATAAAGGGTTCTGTAGGCCTATACAATGTGTATTAATGGTATAAGTAATGGAGAAGAGCACAGGTATGGGTGAAATACAAGCTMACTGTGACTCATGYGAACTAACATACGCCAGAGGGTCAGAGCTTGAGAAGTAAACTAGAAAGACTGGAACCTAGAAAACTTCCTTGTTAAGAAAAGGCTGAGACGCCATGACTGTAGAACGTTGATGCAAGTAGGTGTCACATTTTGGGTGCGATGAGTTTAGGTCCGTTGTTGTTGTAAAAGGTCTGGCTAAAGGATATGTGTGGTAAAGGTGTGGTGGGTGTCAGGGGTGGGCTGGCCATCTGGCATTTCGGCAAATGCCAGAGGAGCTGGTCCATTTTTTGCCCAGTGGGACTGTCAAACTTGTTTTTTATCTGGCTAATAATAAGGGCCTCAAGGGAACAAATGGGCCGTTGTGTTAGAAATGCAAGGGTCTATTTCTGGTCCTAGTCCACCCCTGGTGGGTGTCTGTAGGTAGAACTAGAGGACAGGTCAGTGAGGGCAGAAACAGCTCAGACACCATCACAGTAAYCTGATATACCTGAGGGGTATTACAAAGAAGAATCAATGAGTTAGCCAGCTAACTCATGACTGTTGATTTTCTGGTTTATTAAGAAATCTAAACTTAGATATGTGTTTTTTGTTGTTGAGTCAATTCGACCATTCCCATTTCAACCTTATCTGTCTAAAAAATATAAAGTTATGCTTTCTATAAACCCCTCTGAGGATATATCACAAGGGTCTGTGTGCTTTCTGGCATTCTCAACCAGAGGCAGGGAAGAGAGAATGGTTTTGGGGTGGTTATATATAGGCTAACGTGAGATCCTTTAATGATGGTGGGTTATTGTGGTGTGTATATATGGCTACCATGAGGTCCTTTATCGATGGTGGGTTGCTTGGGGTGTAATCTATAGGCTAACGTGAGAGTCTTATGATGGTGGGTTATTGGTGGTTATATATAGGCTAACGTGAGGTCCTTTATGATGGTGGGTTATTGGGTGGTTATATATAGGCTAACGTGAGATCCTTTATGATGGTTGGGTTATTGGGGGTTATATATAGGCTAACGTGAGGTCTTTATGATGGTGGGTTATTGGGTGTATATATAGGCTTAACGTGAGGTCCTTTATGATGGTGGTTATTGGGTGTGTTATATATAGGCTAACGTGAGATCTTTATGATGGTGGGTTATTGGTGTGTTATATTAGGCTACGTGAGTCCTTTATGATGGTGGGTTATGGTGGTTTATATATAGGCTAACGTGAAGGTCTTTATGATGGTGGGTTATTGGGTGTTATATATAGGCTAACGTGAGTCCTTTATGATGGTGGGTTATTGGGTGTGTATATATAGGCTAACGTGAAGGTTCTTTATGATGGTGGGTTATTGGGTGTTGTATATATAGGCCTAACGTGAGATCCTTTATGATGGTGGGTTATTGGTGTGGTTATATATAGGCTACGTGAGGTCCTTTATGATGGTGGGTTATTGGTGTATAATATATGGCTACCGTGAGATCTTTATGATGGTGGGTTATTGGGTGTGTATAATATAGTGCAGGCTTACTTGGTGAGTGATCCTTTATGATGGTGGGTTATTGGGTGTATATATAGGCTAACGTGTAGAGTCCTTTATGATGGTGGGTTATTGGGTGTTATATATGCTAACGTGAGGTCCTTTATGATGGTGGGTTATTGGGTGTGTTATATAGGCTACCGTGAGTCCTTTATGATGGTGGTATTGGGTGGTTATATATAGGCTAAGTGAGGTCCTTTATGATGGTGGGTTATTGGGTGGTTATATATAGGGCTAACGTGGGTCCTTTATGATGGTGGGGTTTTTTGGGTGTAATATATGGCCTAACGTGAGATCCTTTATGATGGTGGGTTATGGGTGTTGTATATATAGGCTAACGTGAGATCCTTTATGATGGGTGGGTTTATTGGTGTGGTTATATAATAGGCTAACGCTGAGATCCTTTATGATGGGTGGGTTATTGGGTGTGTATAATAGGCTACCGTGAGGTCCTTTATGATGGTGGGTTATTGGGTGTTTATATAGGCTAACGTGAGATCCTTTATGATGGTGGGTTATTGGGTGGTTATATATAGGCTACGTGAGGTCTTTATGATGGTGGGTTATTGGGTGGTTATATATAGGCTAAACGTGAGGTCCTTATGATGGTGGGTTATTGGGTGGTTTATATATAGGCTAAGTGAGATGTTTTATTGATGGTGGGTTATTGGGTGTGTTATATATAGGCCAACGTGAGGTCCTTTATGATGGTGGGTTATTGGGTGTGTATATATTAGGGTAACGTGAGTCTTATGATGGTGGTTATTGGGTGTTTATATATAGGCTAACGTGAGATCCTTTATGATGGTGGGTTATTGGGTGTGTATATATGGCTAACGTGCGTGCTTTATGATGGGTGGTTAATTGGTGTGTTAATATAGGGCTAAACGTGAGGTCCTTTATGATGGTGGTTATTGGTGGTTATATATAGGCTACGTGAGGTCCTTTATGATGTGGGTTATTGGGTGTGTTATATATAGGTACCGTTGAGTCCTTATGATGGTGGGTTATTGGTGTGTTATATATTAGGCTACGTGAGGTCCTTTAGATGAGGTGGGTTATTTGGTGTGTATATATCAGGCTACGTGAGATCCTTTATGATGGTGGGTTTATTTGGTGTGTATATATAGGGTAACGTGAATCCTTTATGAATGGTGGGTATTGGGTGTTATATATGGCTACCGTGAGGTCTTTATGATGGTGGGTTATTGGGTGTGGTATATATTAGGCTAACGTGAGATCCTTTATGATGGTGGTTATTGGTGTGTATTATAGGGCTACCGTGAGGTCCCTTTATGATGTGGGTTATTGAGTGTGTATATATAGGTAACGTGAGATCCTTTATGATGGTGGTTATTGGGTGTTATATATAGGCTAACGTGAGGTCACTTTATGATGGTGGTTATTGGTGGTTATATATAGGCTAACGTGAGGTCTTATGATGGTGGGTTATTGGGTGGTTATTATAGGCTAACTGTGAGATCCTTTATGATGGGTGGGTTATTGGGTGTTTATTATATAGGCTAACGTGAGTCCTTTTGATGGTGGGTTATTGGGTGTTTAATATATAGGCTAACGTGAGTCCTTTATGATGGTGGGTTATTGGTGTTTATATTAGGCTAACGTGAGGTCCTTTATGATGGTGGGTTATTGGGTGTTATATATAGGCTAACGTGAGATCCTTTATGATGGTGGGTTATTTGGTGTGTATATATGGCTAACGTGAGGTCCTTTATGATGGTGATTATTGGATGTTTATATATAGGCTAACGTGAGCTCCTTTATGATGGGTGGTTTTGGGTTTGTATATATAGGGCTAACGTGAGGTCCTTTATGATGGTGGGTTATTGGTGGTTATATATAGGCTAACGTGAGAATCCTTTATGATGTGGTTATTGGTGTGTATATATAGGCTACCGTGAGTCCTTTATGATGGTTGGTTATTGGTGCTATATATATAGGCTAACGTGAGATCTTATGATGGTGGTTATTGGTGTGGTTATATATAGGCTAACGTGACGGTCCTTTATGATGATGGGTTATTGGTGTTATATATAGGCTAACGTGAGGTCTTTATGATGGTGGTTATGGGTGGTTATTATAGGCTAACGTGAGATCCTTTATGATGGTGGGTTATTGGGTGTTTTAATATAGGCTAACGTGACGTCCTTTATTGATGGTGGGTTATTGGGTGTGTAATATATAGGCTAAGTGAGATCTTATGATGGTGGGTATGGGTGTGTAACTATTAAGGCTAACGTGGATCCTTTTATGATGGTGGGTTATTGGGGTGTAGTATATATAGGTACCGTGAGGTCCTAAGTCGATACAAGGGCTTCCTCCCCCACTACATTCCAAAGAATGAATAACTCAGTGATCCCCCTTCACAGGGTTCACTGGTGCTGAGAGTACGACCACCCACTACCTGTCCCGATCTTCTCTCTCTCTCTTAATTCAATTAAATTAAAAGGCTTTATTGCATGGGAAACATATGTTTACATATGCCAAAGCAAGTTGAAATAGATAATAAACAAAAGTGAAATAACAATATAAAATTAACAGTAAACTTTACACTCACAAAAGTTCAAAAGGAATAGAGACATTTCATCAATATATATACAGTGTTTGTAACATGTGCAAATAAAGTATTAAAAGGAAAATCTCTCTCTCATTATCTTCACTCCCCTTCCCCTCTCCACCCTTCCCCTCCACCCTTCCTCCCTTCTACCTTCCCTCTCCACCCTTCCCTCTCCACCTTCCCTCTCTACCCTTCCCCTCTCCACCCTTCCCCCTCTCTACCTTCCCTCTCCCCTTCCCCTCTCTACCCTTCCCCTCTCTACACTTCCCCCCTCTCACCATCCCCTTCTCTTCTTCCCCTCTCTACACCCTCTCCCATTCCCCCCTTCCACCTTCCCTCTCTACCCATCCCCCTCTCTACCCACCTCCCTCTCCACCCTACCCCCTCTCTTTACCCATCCCCCTCTCTACCAAACCCCTCTCCACACTTACCCCTCTCCACCCACCCCCTTCTACCCATCCCCCTCTCTACCCATCCCCTCTCTACCATCCCCTCTCTCACACCTCCCTCTCCACCCACCCCCCTCTTACCCCATCCTCTCTAACCACCCCTCTCCACCCTTCCCCATAGTTATAGGGTCTGTTGTTGTTTTTTCTTTCGACATTTCTCAATCCGAACGGGGCAGTGAGTTCCAAGGGGTCTATAGATTGTCGCGTGCGCTTCTATCAGCATCCTTGGCCTCTCCTCCCTATAAGCTGAAGTGTGAAATCATACTCAGTAGCATGCATTCTGGGTCTCTAGCAAGTATTTAGCGTTCCCCGCTGTCCCTCGTTGTTTGGTATCTTCCCTCTTGCATCTATCTCTGTCACGTACATTCAGGCGGGTTATGGCTCATAGATAAAGTGCAGATGAATCATTCATTACAGTAAGTTAATGAACTGTTGAATTCTATGCTCGATATTGGAATGCATGGGACTTAGAGGGAAGCAGGTTTACTATGACATCGATGCACTGATGAGGTTCTCCTGTATAGCGTAGGATATGACTACAGATAGCCATGGTAGGTATATGTCCTGGTAGACTATATAATGTATGATCGAAAATTGATCACCGTAATCAGGTACTTAGAGGGCGGTACCGCTCTAAGGTCTATGAGCTTTATCACTGAGATTGAAAAGCTAATCGCGCTATATGGGGTGGAAAGCAGGATGTGAGGAAGGTGCAATCTATAAGTGGACTGCTGGTGGGTAGAGCTGACATACGCATGAGTTACAGAATAGGGGGAAGTGGGAATACTTATGGAGAGGAGTGGTTGAAGGCAGAGGAGAGCGATGTAGTTGTGGCAGAAGGCAGAGAGGCGTCGAAATGACAGGACTGTTGAGACAGGTGTTCTAGATTAAGGGATCCAGTAGTACTGTAGTGAGGGTGTAAGAGAATTTAGGGTTCTGTAGCCTAGTACAGGAGAATGTGGATTTATGGGGAGTTCGAGATGGGTGAAATCGATAGTTGCGGACGTATGGTGAACTGCATAGCAAGGAGTCAAGCTGTGAGGTAAACTAGAGTGGAACTAGAACTCGAGAAGAGCGAACACGCAGTAGTGTGCGTAAAAGGTAAGTTGGGTGATGGTTAGGCGTGTGTGTAAAAGGTGGTGGGAACAGGATATTGGGAAAACGGCTGGTGCGGCAAGGATGGAGCGTAGCACGGACGAGAGGAAGTGTGGCGCGAGTAGATAGGCGGATAGGTGTATTCGCCAGTGGCAGGCCTGCAAACTTAGGGTGTTTATATCGTGGAGGCGGTGAAGATAGTGGCGCAAGGGGACCGTACTTTCTGCAGGTCCTGGAGTCCACCGCTGGTGGTGTCTGTAGGTAGAACTAAGAGACAGGTCAGTGAGGGCGAGAAACAGCTCGAGACACCATCACAGTAAAGCTGATATACCTGAGGGTATTACAAAGAAGAATCAATGAGTTAGCCAGCTAACTCATGACTGTTGATTTTCTGGTTTATATAAGAAAATCTAAACTTAGTATATGTGTTTTTTGTTGTTGAGTCAATTCGACCATTCCCATTTCAACCTTATCTGTCTAAAAAATATAAAGTTATGCTTTCTATAAACCCCTCTGAGGATATATATCACAAGGGTCTGTGTGCTTTCTGGCATTCTCCAACCAGAGGCAGGGGGTTTCTCTTGACACTACTGTTGACGCCTAGAAAGGTTTCTGTAGTCACCCTCAGCAATTACATCCGGATACAGCTAATTCAACCTAGCTTCTTTTCCACTGAAAACCGGATGTGGGAACACCGCTCAGCGCGCTTTTTACGTCTGCTATGTTAGGTTACTATAGGCTCTACAGACCCTGAGCAGGGCCTTGCTAGCTCTGATGACTGATTGTGTGAAAGTTCAATAACATAGTAGAGAGACGATGTTACAGATGTAGGATCTTAATTTGATCACCCCGTTGCAGGAGAAATTCCTGCAATTCCACTTTAACAATTCAGACTTGATTTCCCTTACCAAAAAATTACAAAATATTCCCCTACAAAAGTCCATTAATTATAATCACATAATATTTCACATTTCCTGTTGCTGCAGGATTATTTTCCTGCTGTAGCAAACCTGCTCAAATGAAGATCCTACACTGTACAGGTTGTTTCTTGGTAAAGCTCTTGGCTGGGTGCTATGCAACAACAAAAAAAGGATAAATGATATCTGATCAGTCAATTTGAAATAATCTCATATTTTTCTATTTTGGGATAAGATGACAGGAGGGAGAAGGAGGGTCAAAGATGACAGGACAACTGGTTAATGACAGGTGCTCTCTGTGGCGGAAATGAGAGTTCCAGTGTAGTAACTAGAAAGACTGGAACCTGAAAACTTCCTTGGTTAGAAAAGGCTGAGACGCCATGACTTAGAAACGTTGATGCAAGTAGGTGTCACATTTTGGGTGCGATGAGTTGTTTACCTCATGTGCGTTGTTGACCAAAAGTGCCTGTCTAAAGGGATGTGTGGTAAAAGGTGTGGTGGGTGTCTGTACTAGGCCTAGAGGCCAGCCAGGTGGGTAGTGACAGATCAGACACCACAGTAACTGATAAACCTGAAGATACTACTAAAGCAGTTTAGCCAGCTAACTTTGATAAATAGCCAGAAAGTACTGTTGATTTTATGTTCTTAAGAAAAGCTAAACTAGATATGTGTTATTTGTTGTTAAGTCAATTCGACCATGCCCATTTCAAGTTTATCTTTTTTTTTAATGTAAAATTATTTCGAATATTTAGACAAGTTGATTCGTTTTGTCAGTATAACCTCTTGGGGAACGCGCTATACGAGAAGGTTATGTAAACTGGACAACCTTCCTCCCCTCTCTTCTCTCTATCCTAGTTTAACGTGCTGTATCAGGCTCCTATTAGACAGTGTTGATAAAACGTTTACTTGAGACAGGAGAACAAGTGGAGACATTAGACGAGGTGGATAATTTATAATAAGGCCGTTTTATTCAAGTGTAAAGATATCAGGCAAAAACGTGCACGGCCCCTTCTGTCAGATTCTTATGAAATCGTCGGAGAAGAGCGGCTAAACATATTGGACAGCTTATATATGCATTGAATGAAGTAGTTGATCTGTGTTCTGGCCTTCTGGTTGGTCGATCTGGGTCGTGGGTATTCCTGCTCGACCGCGGTGTCGACGTTCCATTGGTTTCTTCCACAGTCCTTTGTCTTGTGCTCCAACCTTGAGTTGTGTGTGTCTATAATTGCCATGGGGGAGGGGAGTTGTGGTGTCTGGTGGTTGTCGTCTAATGAGATCAGCATATGTCCAAGAGAAAGAGGGTTGTGTGCATATTGTGTCAACTATAGCTAATGTTGGCAAAGTTGTTAAAACAATTACCAAATATCTAATACAATTTCTTACAACAGCCAAGCAAGGACACTAACTAGCCTTCTCTCTCTCCATGATGTGTGTTTCTAACGTGGTTC
>NC_036845.1:515353-524523 GCF_002910315.2 Salvelinus sp. IW2-2015
CTCACGTGGTCTGCACCTGGCACCTGCACATTGTTTGGCTGTGGGAGACCACATTCCATAACAACAGTTTGGCAAGCAGAGAACACACAGGAATGTTATCTATTTCATCTCTGTGTTCTGATGATATGKTAACGACGGCAGGAATAAACTAATGGAGGGCAAACACACACTGCTGATCGGGAAACGTGTCGCTCTGTAGATGTGCCGGGTTCTWTAAGTTCCTCGCGCTCATGAACAAGAGGCGRTCAAGCGGAGATTTGTGAATGAAGCAAATAGGCCACGCCRCCTTTACAAAWGTGTAACCAATGGTATAGYGAGAAAGGCATTCGCCACGCCCCTTACGATGTTGCRSAMCCAATAGAAAGCTGTTAGAMGTCATGGCAATTGCATAACATTATTCAATGGTTGCACGTTTGAACGGCCAACTACACAGTGCTGAGAGCAAATTGGAAGAGGAAAGGATGTAGGTTATTATTAATGGGCGTTGTAAAAAGACAAATACCGTTGATARGAGAGATGAAAAGTTATAGGCTTTAGCTCTAGGCCTAGTTGTTGAATTTACACCTACCAAGACAACACATAGACACAATAGAAAACGTCCAAATATTTTGGTGGTCCAGGCATTCACATGAGTCCCAAACCAATTGTACATATCTCACAACAACAGACTTGTGGTCAGCATTATATATAGCAATATGCTAGCCATATTCAGTGGTTTTATGGAAATAATATCTCCCACCAAATATAATATGCAAATAGCAGATATGTTTTCAAATATGTACATTTCCTGGCAAAACAGAGAGGACCCGAAGTGTCCTTCAATCTATTGTTGATAGAACTCCATCCACAATATTGTGTGAATAGGGCTCCCCCTGGCGTCTACAATTGTTTTCATGCGTCAAGGATTTGCATACATT
Organism: Salvelinus sp. IW2-2015; assembly: GCF_002910315.2. Classification (NCBI taxonomy): domain Eukaryota; kingdom Metazoa; phylum Chordata; class Actinopteri; order Salmoniformes; family Salmonidae; genus Salvelinus; species Salvelinus sp. IW2-2015. The sequence goes on from NC_036845.1 coordinate 516,271, forward strand.
GTACAAATGTCCTGTTGCTGCTGCACACGACGAAACACRATTGTTCTTGCCACTTACCAACACTAGAGGGCTCTGTTCTCGCTTTCAAGTTTCACGTTTAATTAGTTGTATGTATTTTTTGTTGTTATTTAGCCTTTATTTAACGATACATGATATACACCGATATACACGAAATGCGTACTTTGCAGGTTCCTTCTCGACAATCCAACACCAAAAATAAATAATAAAACATAATAATACGAACACAAAGGAAATGGCTCAGTAGAATATAATACATTTTTAGCATAAGTATACAGGAAGGCACAATTTATAGTACAATATTTACACATCAGGGAAAGGGGGATTGGGGGCCAAGTGTTTAAATGGTGCAGTATTAGTAACAGTAAATAAGAGTCTGGTAGCAGCATTGATGATGGTGGTGCATGAACCTATGTGGTGTGTGATGTGTGTGTATGTGTGTGTGTGTGTGTGTGTGTGTGTGGTTGTGGTGTGTGTGTGGTGTGGTGTGTGTGTGTGTGTGTGTGTGTGTGTGTGTGTGTGTGTGTGTTGTTGTGTGTGTGTGTGTGTGTGTGTGTGTGTGTGTGTGTGTGTGTCACCGTTCCCAAAGGGTAACAGTTCAGGCCTGTAGTCGTTGCTTTGGATGTGATTATTCCTCTCTTTTCAAACACATAGTATATTGGTCATGGAGAAGACAATCTGGTACCAGATAGGGTGGCCTTAGGCACAATCTAGGATCAGTGTATCTTCACCAATCCTAATCTATAGCCTAAGTGTTAGGGGGAAACTCAGAACTGACTTGTAGATACAGTGCCTATGGGCAACTTCATTCCTACTCTAATATTTCTTAAGGACCTTTTTTAACTTAGACACAGCGGAGCAGAGTGGCCATTCCTCTGGATCTAAAACAGGTCTGTCTCCCCCATCCTTCTGGTCTAAAGCAGGGTCTGTCTCTCCCCATCCTTCTGGGTCTAAAGCAGGTCTGTCTCTCCCCATCCTTCTGGGTCCTAACAGGTCTGTTCATCACCATCCTTCTGGTCCTAAAAGCAGGTCTGTTCATCCCCATTCTTCTGGTCCTAAAGCAGGTCTGTTCTATCCCCATTCTTCTGGTCCTAATGCAGGTCTGTTCTCCCCATCCTTCTGGTCCTAATGCAGGTCTGTCTCTCCCATCCTTCTGTGTCCTAATGCAGGTCTGTCTCTCCCCATCCTTCTGGGTCCTAATGCAGGTCTGTCTCTCCCATCCTTCTGGGTCCTAAACACAGGTCTGTCTCTCCCCATCTTCTGGTCCTAAAACAGGTCTCTCTTTCTCCCATCTTCTGGGTCCTAAAGCAGTCTGTCTCTCCCATCCTTCTGGTATCCTAATGCATCTGTTCTCTCCCATCCTTCTGGTCCTAATGCAAGCTGTCTCATCCCATCCCTTCTGGTCTAACCAGGTCTGTCTCTCCATTCTTCTGGGGCCTATAAACAGAAGTTCTGTCTCTCCCCTTTCTTCTGCGGTCTACAAGACAAGTCTCGCTTTCTCCCATCTTCTGGGTCCTAAAGCAGGTCTCCTCTCCCCCATCCCTCCCTCTGTCTTACTTCTGTTCCCTCTGTATAATCTGTCCTGCGCCCAGCTTCATGCTAACGCCTAAATGAACGCTTTTTCTAAATTAGTTGCATGTAACTGGAAAACAAACCAAATAAGGAATGCACCACACACGCATCCAACATTCCACTTGTTCTCACACGAGTACAGGATCTTCTAGATTACCATGAATGAATTAGTCTACTTTCTTGTTCTAAAGGGCTCATACATCAACAACCTCAGACCGAGTTTAGGCAATACTTCCGCTCACCCCCTTCATCACCTTTCACTCTTCACGTTTACACGCTCCTTCTTTCTATCTCTCTTTCTCTTGCACTCATCTTTCACTCACACAAATTCATCCAACCCCCCCCCCCACTCTCCCCTTCCTACTATACTCACTTATAGTTAATTCTCCCTCTTCACTCACTCTTTCATATTTTTTGCACTCCTCTTCTCTTTCTCTTCTGTCTGTCGTTGTCTGTTGTCTGTCTGTCTGTCGTCTGTCTGTCTGTCTGTCTGTCTGTCTGTACTGTTGTCTGTCTAGTCTTCTGTCTTGTCTGTCTGTCTGTCTCTGGTTCTCTCCTCTCTCTCTTCTCTCTCTCTCTCTCTCTCGCTCTCTCTCTCTCTTCTCTCTCTCTCTCACACAACTCTTCTCTTTTGTCACTAGCTTTTCAGTGACCAACACTGGACTCATGCCCACTCACTTGTCCCCCCTTTGCATTCTTCCTTTCTTTCTCTCTTGGCTCTCTCTCTCACTCAATCACTCTTTCCCTCTCCATCTCTACTTTACTGAGACCTAAACTGCTACTTTGAATGATAGAGGGGACCCAGCGTGTAACGCACACACTCTGAGCTAATTTAGAGAGCTGTAGCAGGTTGGATCAGGAGCCCCAGTCTCTCTCTCTATCTCTCTGTCTGTCCGCTCATCTGTGGTTGTGTATGGGAGAGGAAGGCTAACATGGACTTGGTGGGTCTCTCTCTGCCTCTATTACTTGTGTTTTGGCAATGGACAACTACCACAGGCGCRGCCGGTAAGACCTACATCAGCCTTAAGATGGTTTGTTTTGGTTATTGTTTGTTGTTGTAGTAGTACACTCTTGGAAAAAAGGGCTCCAAAAGGGTTCTTCAGCTGTCCCCATTTTGGTTCCAGATAGAACCCCTTTGGGTTCCTCTGTGGAACTGAAAAGTGTTATTCAAAGGGTTCTCCTATGGGGACAGCTGAAGAACCCTTTTGGGTTCTAGATAGCACCTTTTTTTCTTAGAGTGTAGCGGTGGGGTTAGTGGTGGTGGTAGTGATGGTGGTGGTGGTAGTGATGGTGGTGGTGGTAGTGATGGTGGTGGTGGAGGTTGAAGAAACTAGTAGCAGTAGTAATAACAGTAGAATAGTGGCAGTAGAATCCGTAGTTGAACAAGTTGAACAAGGAACAGTATAGTGGTAGTTCAGATATACTGTATATAGTAGTTCAGATATTCTGTACATAGTATTTCAGATATACTGTATATAGTAGTTCAGATATACTGTATATAGTAGTTCAGATATTCTGTATATAGTAGTTGAGATATACTGTACATAGTATTTCAGATATACTGTATATAGTAGTTGAGATATTCTGTATATAGTAGCTGAGACATACTGTAAATAGTATTTCAGATATACTGTATATAGTATAGCAGCTAGAAGATAGCAGCATACCACCCTGCATACCACTGCTGGTTTGCTTCTGAAGCTAAGCAGGGTTGGTCCTGGATGGGAGACCAGATGCTGCTGGAAGTGGTGTTGGAGGGCCAGTAGGAGGCACTCTTTCCTCTGGTCTAAAAAAAGATCCCAATGCCCCAGGGCAGTGATTGGGGACACTGRGTAGGGTGCTGTCTTTCGTATGGGATGCTAAACGGGTGTCTTGACTCTCTGAGGTCATTAAAGATCACATGGCACTTATTGTAGGGGTGTTAACCCCAGTGTCCTGGCTAAAATCCCATTCTGGCCCTAAAACCATCACGGTCACCTAATAATCCCCAGTTTACAATTGGCTAATTTCTCCCCTGTAACTATTCCCCAGNCTTCTGAAGCTAAGCAGGGTTGGTCCTGGATGGGAGACCAGATGCTGCTGGAAGTGGTGTTGGAGGGCCAGTAGGAGGCACTCTTTCCTCTGGTCTAAAAAAAGATCCCAATGCCCCAGGGCAGTGATTGGGGACACTGRGTAGGGTGCTGTCTTTCGTATGGGATGCTAAACGGGTGTCTTGACTCTCTGAGGTCATTAAAGATCACATGGCACTTATTGTAGGGGTGTTAACCCCAGTGTCCTGGCTAAAATCCCATTCTGGCCCTAAAACCATCACGGTCACCTAATAATCCCCAGTTTACAATTGGCTAATTTCTCCCCTGTAACTATTCCCCAGGTTGTTGCTGTAAATGAGAATGTGTTCTCAGTCAACTTACCTGATAAAAAAATAATATAGTAGTTCAGATATACTGTATATAGTAGTTCAGATATACTGTATATAGCAGTTCAGATATACTGTATATAGTAGTTCAGATATAGTAGTTCAGATATACTGTATATAGCATATATATTTTTACAGAGATATCATTTCACTTTTCAATGACACCTGTTCATATTGAAAATGTCACTTGCTGACAATATATTGAATAATTTGGTGAATGTAATACTGAATATAATTGTTGATAACTGCTGTAATGTGTTGTTGTGAGAATGACAATGAAGAAACGTGATTTTATTTCCCCTCTTTCAGTGACGTACTGGACGTACACGGGTAAGAACATCTCTCTCAATAACCAAAAGGCCTTCAAGTTGATTTATAACTATGRTATTATYACTCATAAAGTKAGTGTGGATCACAGTAGGAATATTATCCCTGCCACTAAACACTACACAAATACAACAGTACAGTCTCTGTCTGTCTGTCATTTATACATCAGCTCACCTACTGTACTCACCTACTCACCTACTGTACTCTCTCTCTCTCTCTCTCTCTCTCTCTCTCTCTCTCTCTCGCTCGGCATGGGAGAAACAGAAACGAGGAGTGGGGGATGGAGAGAGGGAGGGAAATGGGGGTGCAGAAGAGGGAAAGAGAGCTAGAGAGGGGGAGGAAAACGAGAGAAGTGGCAGGTGCACAAGGAGGATGAAGAGTTTGAAAGACGTGTTTCAGCAGCATTGTTACGCCACACAATAACCCTGTGTGTTAATACTGTCCAGGCTGAGGCACACTGCCTGCCTATCATGTGYACAATGACACTGTAGACCTGAATGGCCCTTAGTGAATGCATACAGAGTGGTAGTGTGTACACTAAGTTCACACAGAGCTTTTCCATTCACATAAAGTACAGAAGCGTACAGTATGTCCTKTAACCAGAGCCTGTGTCCAGGGCTAGCTGGCATCACCACACGGTGATATTTTTCTCTGTGTTCTATAGGACGCGATATACTGTTAAAGTAAATGGTGATGTGGGAGTTGTGTTGTGTTGGTGTGTGTGAGGCGATCTTGGCATTTCTTGCTGGCCGCTCACAGCATTCGCTCTTTGTATGGCATTTTGTGTGACTGTGTGTGTGTGTGTGTGTGTGTGTGTGTGTGTGTGTTGTGTGTGTTGTGTGTGTGTGTGTGTGTGGGTGTGCGTTGTGTTGTGGCTGTTTGTGTGTGGTGTGTGTGCATTGTCCCATCCACATTGGGGACAGTGGCAGTGCTATGAGAGTTAGAGCAGGTCAGAATGACGGAATATTCTCTCCATTTAACCATGGGGACCTCCATACAACCAACTGTGAGCTGCAGGACAAGTTTTTCTCCTTTTTGGGGCGGTGGGCAAGAAGGGGATAGAGGCGGCTTAGAGGTATAGCCTGGTGGGGAGTGTGTTGTGTTGTGGTGTGTGTGGTGTGTGTGTGGTGTGTGTGTGTGTGTGTGTGTGTGTGTGTGTGTGTGTGTGTGTGTGGTGTGTGTGTGTGTGTGTGCTGTGTGTGTGTGTGTGTTGGTTGTGTGTGTGTGTGTAGCCCAGCTAGCCACATTTTGGTCCTTGGAAGTTGTGGACGTATGTTTTTGGTTTGACATTGGTATTGGAACGATGCCATATGTTTCTGACAAGTAAAACGGAATGTTTTTTAAACGTAAGTGAAAATGTTGCCTGTTCTGGGAAAGTTTATTTTATGTTGCAGGGAGTTCTGATAAAGTTTTACTCTGGTCCTTCCACTGGGCAAAAACTGGTTGAGTCATCAACATAAGCATTTCGTATTTTTTTACCAACTTTTAACCTAAATCCAATAAAAATGTTTTGTTGATTTCATGTTTAATTCACATTAGTTGGCAACTCAACCAAATGTAAATCAAAACTAGACCTCCAAAAATGAATGTTGCAACTGCTGATTGTGCCTTTAAAATATTAAAATACAAGAAAATTAATGTTCCTTAAATGCCTGAAGAACGATCCAAAGCTAAGCAACTATCTCCACCATTCCCAGAAAGTTGTGGGAAGATTGTATGCAAAATAACCATATTAATAACTGTTATAAACTGGGTGGTTCGTGCTCAGAATGCTGATTGGTGTAAATCCGTGGTATATGAGACCAATACCATGGGTATGATATTTTTACTGTTCTAATTATGTTTGTAATCAGTTTATAATAGCAATAAGGCACCTCGGGATTTTGTGGTATAGTTGCGTCGTGCCTAAGAACAGCCCTTAGCTGTGGTATATTGCCATATACACGCCCCCTCGGGCCTTATTGCTTAATTTTACCATGGCATTGTTGAATACTTGTTTTTGATTGTCTTGAAAGCTTCTTTAATTGTGCTGGTTTGAGTCTAAGTTGTGCTCATGCCCCTCCTTACTACCATCACCCCTCTCCTCTGTTTCGTCCTACTCTCAAATTCAAATTCTTTCTCTTGCTTGTCACTCTCTTTTTCAGATGTTCCATTCTCTACATGTCCTTCATTATTCCACCTCTCCGACCCATTCTCCTGTCTTCCCTCAGTCTCTCTAGTCTGAATCCCTCTACCCTGTTTCTCTCTTTCTCTCTGTCCAAGAATGTTTCTCTGTGCACCCATCAGTCTCCCTCTCTCTGCTCCAGTTTCTCTCTCCCCTCCAATTAGTAATGAGGAAGGATGTTTGTGTGTGTGTCGCTCACCACTGTGAATATAATACACTACCTCATCATGCACGCATGACTGACCACTAACTTTACACTCCTGTATACTCTCTCTCTCTCTCTCTCTCTCTGTCTGTCACACACACACACACACACACACACACATGCTTACACACACACACACACACACACACACACACACCACACACCACACACACACCACACACACACACACACACACACACACACACACACACACACACACACACACACACACACACACACAACACACCAGCCAGTATTCTAACATTCTGATACTCCATACAATGTAGGATCTTAATTTGACCAGTATTATTGTAGCAAAGTAATCCTGCAGCAACAAGATTTTAACTTTTAGTCCATAATATTGCTTGACCGGTGGTTAGGCTATTAGCTGGATAAAAGTATGTTACAGTACATGAAAAGTGCAATGCTACCTTCAGAAAGTATTCATACCTCTTGAAATATTTTTTTTCTCACCCATCTACACATAATAATACCCCATAATGACAAAGTGAAAACATGTTTTAAGAAATTGTTGCAAATTTAATGAAAATGAAATACAGAAATATCTCATTTATATAAGTATTGAGTCAATACTTTGTAGAAGCACCTTTGGCAGCGATTACAGCTGTGAGTCTAACTGGGTAAGTCTCTAAGAGCTTTGCACACCTGAACTGTGCAACATTTGCCCATTATTCTTTTCAAATTCTTCAAGCTCTGTCAAATTGGTTGTTGATCATTGCTTGACAACCATTCTCAGGTCTTGCCATAGATTTTCAAGTAGATTTAAGTCAAAACGGTATCTCGGCCACTCAGGAACATTTACTGTCTTCTTGGTAAGCAACTGTAAGATTCTGTAGATTTGACCTTGTGTTTTAGGTTATTTAGGTTATTATCTCCCACTGTCTGGTGGAAAGCAGACTAAAATACATTTTCCTCTAGGATTTTGCCTGTGCTTACCTCCATTCCATTAATTTTTTATCCTGAAAAAAGCGTAGATAATAACATAGTAGCAGCAGCGTGGTTGTGTGGGGGGGGGGTCCAATAGCCTGGGTAGCCATTTGATTAGCTGTTCAGGAGTCTTATGGCTTGGGGGTAAAAGCTGTTTAGAAGCCTCTTGAACCTAGACTTGGCACTCCGGTACCACCTGCCGTGCGGTAGCAGAGAGAACAGTCTATGGCTAGGGTGGCTGGAGTCTTTGACAATTTTTAGGGCCTTCCTCTGACACCGCCTGGTATAGAGGTCCTGGATGGCAGGAAGCTTGGCCCAGTGATATACTGTGTGTATACTGTACTGTACTGACACTACCCTCTGTAGTGCCTTGCGGTCGAGGCCGAGCAGTTGCCATAACAGGCATGTGATGCAACCATCAGGATGCTCTCTCGATGGCGCAGCTGTAGAACTTTTGAGGATCTAAAGGACCCATGCCAAATCTTTTCAGTCTCCTGAGGGGTAATAGGTTTTGTCGTGCCCATTCACGACTGTCTTGATGTGCTTGGACCATGTTAGTTTTTTGGTGATGTGGGACGCCAAGGAACTTTGAAGCTCTCAACC
>NC_036845.1:528344-537598 GCF_002910315.2 Salvelinus sp. IW2-2015
GGAAGTTTTGTGGTATAGTTGCGTCGTGCCTAAGAACAGCCCTTAGCTGTGGTATATTGGCCATATACCACGCCCCCTCGGGCCCTTATTGCTTAATTTTACCATGGCATTGTTGAATACTTGTTTTTGATTGTCTTGAAAGGCTTCTTGTAATTGTGCTGGTTTGAGTCTAAGTTGTGCTCATGCCCCTGTCCTTTACTACCATCACCCCTCTCCTCTGTTCTGCCTACTCTCAAATTCAAATTCTTTCTCTTGCTTGTCACTCTCTTTTTCAGATGTTCCATTCTCTACATGTCCTTTCATTATTCCACCTCTCCGACCCTTCTCTGTCTTCCCTCAGTCTCTCTAGTCTGAATCCCCTCTACCCTGTTTCTCTCTTTCTCTCTGTCCAAGAATGTTTCTCTGTGCACCCATCAGTCTCCCTCTCTCTGCTCCAGTTTCTCTCTCCCCTCCAATTAGTAATGAGGAAGGATGTTTTGTGTGTGTGTGCGCTCACCACTGTGAATATAATACACTCCTCATCATGCACGCATGACTGACCACTAACTTTACACTCCTGTATACTCTCTTCTCTCTCTCTCTCTCTCTGCTCTGTCACAACGAACAACACACACACACACACACATGCGTGTACACACACACACACACACACACACACACACACACAACACACACACACACACACACACACACACACACACACACACACACACACACACACACACACACACACACAACACACAACACACACCAGCCACGTATTCTAACATTCTGATACTCCATACAGATGTAGGATCTTAATTTGACCAGTATTATTGTAGCAAAGTAATCCTGCAGCAACAAGATTTTAACTTTTAGTCCATAATATTGCTTGACCGGTGGTTAGGCTATTAGCTGGATAAAAGTATGTTACAGTACATGAAAAGTGCAATGCTACCTTCAGAAAGTATTCATACCTCTTGAAATATTTTTTTCTCACCCATCTACACATAATAATACCCCATAATGACAAAGTGAAAACATGTTTTAAGAAATTTGTGCAAATTTAATGAAAATGAAATACAGAAATATCTCATTATATAAGTATTGAGTCAATACTTTGTAGAAGCACCTTTGGCAGCGATTAACAGCTGTGAGTCTAACTGGGTAAGTCTCTAAGAGCTTGCACACCTGAACTGTGCAACATTTGCCCATTATTCTTTTCAAATTCTTCAAGCTCTGTCAAATTGGTTGTTACATTGCTTGACAACCATTCTCAGGTCTTGCCATAGATTTTCAAGTAGATTTAAGTCAAAACGGTATTTCGGCCACTCAGGAACATTTACTGTCTTCTTGGTAAGCAACTGTAAGATTCTGTAGATTGACCTTGTGTTTTAGGTTATTTAGGTTATTATCTCCCACTGTCTGGTGGAAAGCAGACTAAAATACATTTTCCTCTAGGATTTTGCCTGTGCTTACCTCCATTCCATTAATTTTTTATCCTGAAAAAAGCGTAGATAATAACATAGTAGCAGCAGCGTGGTTGTGTGGGGGGGGTCCAATAGCCTGGGTAGCCATTTGATTAGCTGTTCAGGAGTCTTATGGCTTGGGGGTAAAAGCTGTTTAGAAGCCTCTTGAACTAGACTTGGCACTCGGTACCACCTGCCGTGCGGTAGCAGAGAGAACAGTCTATGGCTAGGGTGGCTGGAGTCTTTGACACATTTTTAGGGCCTTCCTCTGACACCGCCTGGTATAGAGGTCCTGGATGGCAGGAAGCTTGGCCCCAGTGATATACTGTGGATATACTGTACTGTACTGACACTACCCTCTGTAGTGCCTTGCGGTCGAGGCCGAGCAGTTCCATAACAGGCAGTGATGCAACCCATCAGGATGCTCTCGATGGCGCAGCTGTAGAAACTTTTGAGGATCTAAGGACCCATGCCAAATCTTTTCAGTCTCCTGAGGGGTAATAGGTTTTGTCGTGCCCACTTCACGACTGTCTTGATGTGCTTGGACCATGTTAGTTTGTTGGTGATGTGGACGCCAAGGAACTTGAAGCTCTCAACCTGCTCCACTACAGCCCCGTCGATGAGAATGGGGGCGTGCTCGGTCCTCCTTTTCCTGTAGTCCACAATCATCTCCTTTGTCTTGATCACGTTGAAGGAGAGGTTGTTGTCCTGGCACCACAATGCCAGGTCTGTGACCTCCTCCCTATAGGCTGTCTCGTTGCTGTCGGTGATCAGGCATATCACTGTTGTGTCATCAGCAAACTGAATGATGGTGTTGGAGTTGTGCCTGGCCGTGCAGTCATGAGTGAACAGGGAATACAGGAGGGGACTGAACACGCAACCCTGAGGGGCCCCAGTGTTGAGTATCAGCGTGGCGGATGTGTTGTTACCTACCCTTACCAACTGGGGGCGGCCTGTCAATAAGTCTAGAATTCAGGTGCAGAGGGAGGTGTTTAGTCCCAGGGTCCTTAGCTTAGTGATGAGCTTTGAGGGTACTATGGTGTTGAACGCTGAGCTGTAGTCAATGAACAGCATTCTGACATAGGTGTTCCTTTTGTCCAGGTGGGAAAGGGCAGTGTGGAGTGCAATAGAGATTGCATCCTCTGTGGATCTGTTGGTGCGGTATGCAAATTGGAGTGGGTCTAGTTTTTCTGGGATAATGATGTGAGTCTGTGCGTGTTTGTGTGTGTGTGTGTGTGTGTGTGTGTGTGTGTAAGTGTGTGTGTAAGAGTGTTTGTGTGTGTACCGTATATGTGTGTGTGTTGTGTGTCTGGGTGTGTGTTCGTCAGGGTGATGATGCTCATTAGTCATTAGTCAGAACAGGTCAAGTATAGAGGGGGAGTGTGAAAGAGAGGATGAGCAGAATGATCCCCAACGTATCTTCTGTTTTCCACAGAAAATGGTCACGTAATAGGTCAAGAGGTCAATATGAAATGTTACAAAAGAAAAGGCCCACTGACTGACTGGCCATGCTTAATGTGTATCACTGATAGAGAGTCACAAGATGTGTCATGTTTTGGTCACTCTCTTCCCTTCTCCTCCCCCTCAGGTTCAGTAGGCCAGTCCAAGTGGGCGGATTACTTCCCAGACTGTGGTGGTACGGCCCAGTCTCCGGTTGACGTGGCAACGGTCCAGACCCAGTATGACCCCTGCCTGGGCCCTCTTACCCCCCTCGGTTATAGCCAGCACGGCAACAAACCCTTCAGCCTCTACAACAACGGACATACAGGTAACTACAGAAACCATGCTGACTCCATCACTAACAACATACAGGTAACTATAGCAACCATGCTGACTCCATCACTAACAACATACAGGTAACTACAACAACCATGCTGACTCCATCACTAACAACATACAGGTAACTATAGCAACCATGCTGACTCCATCACAACAACATACAGGTAACTACAGCAACCATGCTGACTCCATCACTAACAACATACATACAGGTAACTACAGCAACCACGCTGACTCCATCACTAACAACATACATACAGGTAACTACAGCAACCATGCTGACTCCATCACTAACAACATACAGGTAATAAGCAACCATGCTGACTCCATCACTAACAAACACCATACAGGTAACTACAGCAACCATGCTGACTCCATCACTAACAACATACACAGGTAACTACAGCAACCATGCTGACTCCATCACTACAACATACAGGTAACTAACAAGCAACCATGCTGACTCCATCATAACAACATACATACAGGTAACTACAGCAACCATGCTGACTCCATCACTAACAACAACATACAGGTAACTACAGCAACCATGCTGACTCCATCACTAAAACATACATACAGGTAACTACAGCAACCATGCTGACTCCATCACTAACACATACATACAGGTAACTACAGCAACCATGCTGACTCCATCACTACAACATACATACAGGTAACTAAGCAACCACGCTGACTCCATCACTACAACATACAGGTAACTACAGCAACCAGCTGACTCCATCACTAACAACAGACATACAGGTAACTAGCAACCATGCTGACTCATCACAACAACATACATCAGTAACTACAGCAACCATGCTGACTCCATCACTAAACACATACAGGTAACTACAGCAACCATGCTGCTCCATCACTAACAAACATACAGGTAACTACAGCAACCATGCTGACTCCATCACTAACAACATACAGTTAACTACAGCAACCATGCTGACTCCATCACTAACAACATACAGGTAACTACAGCAACCATGCCTGACTCCATCACTAACAACATACAGGTAACTACAGCAACCATGCTGACTCCCATCACTACAACATACATACAGGTACTAACAGCAACCACGCTGACTCCATCACTAACAACATACAGGTAACTACAGCAACCATGCTGACTCCATCACTAACAACATACAGGTAACTACAGCAAATGCTGATCCATCACTAACAACCATACAGGTAACTACAGCAACCATGCTGATCCATCACTAACAACATACAGGTAACTACAGCAACCATGCTGACTCCATCACTACAAATACAGGTAACTACACAACCATGCTGACTCCATCACTAACAACATACAGGTAACTACAGCAACCATGCTGACTCCATCACTAACAACATACAGGTAATACAGAAACCATGACTGACTCATCACTCACAACATACATAACTACAGCAACATGCTGACTCCATCACTAACAACATACAGGTAATCAGCAACCATGCTGACTCCATCACTAACAAACCATACAGTAACTACAGCAACCATGCTGACTCCATCACTAAAACATACATACAGGTAACTACAGCAACCATGCTGACTCCATCACTAACAACATACATACAGGTAACTACGCAACCACGCTGACTCCATCACTAAACAACATACAGGTAACTACAGCAACCATGCTGACTCCATCACTAACAAATACATACAGGTAACTACAGCAAACCATGCTGACTCCATCACTAACAACACTACAGGTAACTACAGCAACCATGCTGACTCCATCACTAACAACATACAGGTAACTACAGCAACCACTGACTCCATCACTAACAACATACAGTAACACAGAACACTGCTGATCCATCAAACAACATACAGGTAACTACACAACCACGCTGACTCCATCACTAACAACATACAGGTAACTAAGCAACCATGCTGACTCATCACTAACAACAATACAGGTAATACTCAGCAACCACTGACTCCATCACTAACACAACATACGGGTAACTACAGCAACCACGCTGACTCCATCACTAACAACATAATACAGTAACTACAGCAACCATGCTGACTCCATCACTAACAAAACATACAGGTAACTACAGCAACCAGCTGACTCCATCACTAACAACATACATACAGTAACTACAGCAACCACGCTGACTCCATCACTAACAACATACATACAGTAACTACAGCAACCATGCTGTTCATCACTAAACATACATACATGTAACTACAGCAACCACTGGACTCCATCACTAACAACATACATACAGGTAACTACAGCACCCATGCTGACTCCATCACTAACAATATACAGGTAACTACAGCAACATGCTGACTCCATCAACTACAACATACAGGTAACTACAGCAAGGCATCCCATGCTGACTCCATCATAACAACATACAGGTAACTACAGCAACCACGGCGACTCCATCACTACACATACATACAGGTAACTAAAGACATCTGACTCCATCACTAACAACATACAGGTAACTACAGAACCTGCTGACTCATCACTACACATACAGTACTACAGCAACCATGCTGATCTCACTAACAATAATACAGTAACTACAGCAACCACCTGATCCATCACTCAACAACATACAGGTAACTACAGCAACCATGCTGACTCCATCACTAACACATACATACAGGTAACTACAGCAACCACGCTGACTCCATCACTACAACATACATACAGGTAACTACAGCAACCATGCTGACTCCATCACTAACAACATACATACAGGTACTACAGCAACACGCTGACTCCATCACTAACAACATACATACATAATAAGCAACACACTGACTCATCATAACAACATACAGGTAATACAGCAACCATGCTGACTCCATCACTAACAACATACATACAGGTAACTACACAGCAACCAGGCTGACTCCATCAACTACAACATACATACAGGTAACTACAGCAACCATGCTGACTCCATCACTAACACAACATACAGGTAACTACAGCAACACGCGACTCCATCACTAACAACATACATACAGGTAATACAGCAACCATGCTGACTCCATCACTAACAACATACAGGTAACTACAGCAACCATGCTGACTCCATCACTAACAACATACAGGTAACTACGGCAACCATGCTGACTCATCACTAACACATACAGTAATACAACAAAGCCGACTCATACTAACACATACAGGTAACTACAGCAACCATCGCTGACTCCATCACTAACAACATACAGGTAACTACAGCAACCATGCTGACTCCATCACTAACAACATACATAAGGTAACTACAGCACAAATGCTGACTCATCACTAACAACATACAGGGTAACTACAGCAACCAGGCTGACTCCATCACTAACAACATACAGTAAACTACAGCAAACCATGCTGATCCATCACTAACAACATATCAGGTAACTACAGCAACCAGCTGACTCCATCACTACAACATACATACAGGTAACTACAGCAACACCGGCTGACTCCATCATAACAACATACATGGTAACTAAGCAACCACGCTGACTCCATCACTAACAACAATACAGGTAACTACAGCAACCATGCTGACTCCATCACTAACAACATACATACAGGTAACTACAGCAACCATGCTGACTCCATCACTAACAACATACATACAGGTAACTACAGCAACCATGCTGACTCCATCACTAAACATACATACAGGTACTACAGCCACCAGCTGACTCCATCACTAACAACATACAGGTAATACAGCAACATGCTGACTCAATCACTAACAACATACAGTACTACAGCAACCATGCTGACTCCATACTACAACATACATACAGGTAACTACAGCACACCATGCTGACTCCATCACTAACAACATACATACAGGTAACTACAGCAACCATGCTGACTCCATCACTAACAACAACATACAGGTAACTACAGCAACCATGCTGACTCCATCACTAACAACATACTACAGGTAACTACAGCAACCACGCTGACTCCATCACTAACAAACATACAGGTAACTACAGCAACCATGCTGACTCCATCACAATAACATACAGGTAATACAGCAACCATGCTGACTCCATCAACTACAACATACAGGTAACTACAGCAACCACGTGACTCCATCACTAACCATACATACAGGTACTACAGCAACCACGCTGACTCCATCACTAACAACATAATACAGGTAACTACAGAAACATGCTGACTCCATCACTAACAATACATACAGGTAACTACAGCAACCAGCTGACTCCATCACTAACACAGACTATACAGGCTAACAATACGTAACTCCAACATGCTGACTCCATCACTAACAACATACAGGTAACTACAGCAACCATGCTGACTCCATCACTAACACATACAGGTAACTACAGCAACCACGCTGACTCCATCACTAACAAATACATACAGGTAACTACAGCAACCATGCTGACTCCATCACTAACAACACTACATACAGGTAAACTACAGCAACCATGCTGACTCCATCACTAACAATACAGGTAACTACAGCAACCATGCTGACTCCATCACTAAAACATACAGGTAACTACAGCACCATGTGACTCCATCACTAACAAATACAGGTAACTACAGAACATGCTGACTCACATCACTAACAACATACAGGTAACTACAGCAACCATCGCTGACTCCATCACTAACAACATACAGGTAACTACAGCAACCATGCTTTCTCTCCATCACAGTGGTGGTTTCTCCCAGGCTGGATGGTTTAGGGGGGTGCCTGGCAGTTCACGGCCGTCCAGATGCACCTGCACTGGGGCAACGGAGCCCCGGAGGCCGGGGGCAGCGAACACACCATCAACGGTCAGAGCTCCGCTGCAGAGGTGAGGGACTGTGTGTGTGTTTGGAGGGGGTGGGGTGTGGGGGTGTTGGTGGGTGAGATTTTAAGCCTGCATGTGTAAAACATGCATATGTGCCATGCTGTATATCAGGCAGATTGCAGTATTAAGCACTTCAGTTGAGAAACCATACTATAATCCCATTAATATTATACAGAAACATACAACACAATCTAGACTCTTAGCTAATCTGGTTAACACTAGTCATAGTAGGAGAAACAAACTTGAAAATAGGTTATTGGAGAACAAGTGTTTGAATGATGTTAATTAATTGGGGAGTGGAATTAAATCTGATTGAATTGTTGTAAAGACTTCAGGATTAGAAAGCATGCCAATAAAAGCCTCTCAAACACCTACAGTATACATAGGAAGGGGAACCAACTTTCTCAGGTTGGCAGTGTATTTACTGTACCCCAAAAACACACACACACACACTTTTGGAACTTGAAACACTGTCCAATTCTCTGTAGAACATGAGTGGATCTGCAAAATGGGTGGAAGGTAATGGAGTGAGGATGGAGAGAGAGAGAGAAGAGACGAGAGAGAGAGAGTTTGGATGAATAAGTCAGATCCTGTCCATCTTGCTACTGCACAGGTATGCCAAAAGAGAGGAGAGGGAGGGAGAGGAGAGAAAGAGAGGGGGACGGAGAGAGAGAGGAAGAGAGAGAGAGGGAGGGACAGAGGAGAGAGAGAGGAAGAAGAGAGGGGGAAGTGAGAGAGAGAGGAAGAGAGAGGGGAGGGAAGGAGAGAGAGTTTGTGAGAGTTTGTGAGAGTGAGAGTTTGAAAACATGAAGGAGAGGCCTCCTGCTCTGGTTCACACTATTACATAAAGACAGACAATTAGTCTTTATCTCTCCACCCTCCCCTACTCCCTCCCTCTCAGAGATTTTCAATGAGCCAGCATATCCCCCTCCCTCTCTCGATCACTCTCTCATTCCCTCTCCCTCACTCTCTTTTTCTCCATCTGAAGCTATGTAAACGAATGTAGCAGCATTTTTCATTCAAACTCAAGAGGGATTTTCTAAAGATTAGACACTGCACGCACCACCAACGCACCACACGACACGACGCACACACACACACACACACACACACACACACACACACACACACACACACACACACACACACACACACACAAAAACCAACACAGT
>NC_036845.1:538953-546352 GCF_002910315.2 Salvelinus sp. IW2-2015
ACACACACACACACACACACACACACACACACACACACACACACACACACACACACACACACACTAACCATGTTCCCTCTCTGTGTAGTTGCATGTGGTGCACTACAACTCAGAGCTGTACCCTAACATGTCAGTGGCTATGACCCAGCAGGATGGACTGGCAGTCCTGGGAGTCCTCATAGAGGTAGGACTATTACATCATAACTAACGGACAATCACACCAACCACTGGAGACATTACATACTTCAAAAGAGTTGTATTTGTATTCTTTACAATAGGTTACAAATTCCCTTTATTTACGTTTTATTTCTTCAGTTGGAAAATCTACACATCAGCAGATTGGTAAGAAAGGCTTTGTGAATGTATAGTAAAGCTGCACACTTGACCTAAAGGGAAGATGTGTGATCTGTCAGACAGGTGAGGAGGCTAACCAGGCRTTTTGGAACATTCTCAACTACCTGGGTCACGTCAGACATGCAGGTGAGACAGCTGTTAATTAGGATTTACCTTTATTTAACTCTGCAAGTCAGTTAAGAACAAATTCTTATTTTCAATGACAGCCTAGGAACAGTGGGTTAACTGCCTTGTTCAGGGGCAGAACGACAGATTTTTACCTTGTCAGCTCGGGGATTGGATCTTGCAATCTTTTGGTTATTAGTCCAACGCTCTAACCACTAGGCTACCTGCCGCCCCAGGTAGCTTAATCAAAGTACACCTTAACCAATCAGCATTATTACTACAGCTACCTTCTAGCAATGTTACCACGACTACAGTAGTTTATGGGGATTCTCTGATTTCTTATGGAAGTGCCAAACAGCACCACTATGTGCCCCCAGGAGTCTCCTCTAACTTTCATCTGTCCATCCACCCCTCCATTCCTCCCTCCGTGGTCAGGTCAGAGTGTGTCCATCCCAGCCTTTGATGTCCAGTCCCTCCTGCCCTCTGACCTGGGGCGGTACTACCGATACAATGGCTCCCTCACCACTCCTCCCTGCTTCCNCTCTAACCACTAGGCTACCTGCCGCCCCAGGTAGCTTAATCAAAGTACACCTTAACCAATCAGCATTATTACTACAGCTACCTTCTAGCAATGTTACCAKGACTACAGTAGTTTATGGGGATTCTCTGATTTCTTATGGAAGTGCCAAACAGCACCACTATGTGCCCCCAGGAGTCTCCTCTAACTTTCATCTGTCCATCCACCCCTCCATTCCTCCCTCCGTGGTCAGGTCAGAGTGTGTCCATCCCAGCCTTTGATGTCCAGTCCCTCCTGCCCTCTGACCTGGGGCGGTACTACCGATACAATGGCTCCCTCACCACTCCTCCCTGCTTCCAGAGTGTCCTCTGGACCCTCTTCACAGAGACCGTCAAAATCTCACACACACAGGTGAGGGAAGGTGTGTGTGTGTGTGATGGTGATATACTTGTGCTTGAATTCAAAGCATCACTATGTCCTCCTCTTCTTTTCTCCCCCTCTTCCCTCTTGTCTTCCTCCTCTTCACCATCTTTCCTCCTCTCTTCCTCCCCTCTTTATGTCTCTCTTTCCTCCTCTCTTCCTCCCCTCTTTATGTCTCTCTTTCCTCTTCTCTGTCCTCCCTTCTTCCTCAGCTGATGAAGCTGGAGACAGTGCTGTATGCCAGTAAGGAGGACGCTGACCGCGTCGTCATGCAGGACAACTACCGTACACCTCAACCACTTAACGACCGGACCATCCTCTCATCCTTCCCATTAGGTTGGGGGGAGGGGTTCTCTAACACAACCTGTCTGACCCTCAGAACACAATGAACCCCATGTCCCATTCAGGAAGACAGGTGTCAGAGAGACTGGCATAATGCTAACATGTTAACAGCAGCAGAGCAAGTGCTAGCCTCGTACCTAACAGCAGCATCAGCAAGAAGGGCATGGGGCGGGCTAGCCTCGTACCTAACAGCAGCATCAGCAAGAAGGGCATGGGGCGGGCTAGCCTCGTACCTAACAGCAGCATCAGCAGGAAGGGCATGGGGCGGCTAGCCTCGTACCTAACAGCAGCATCAGCAGGAAGGGCATGGGCGGGCTAGCTCTCGTACCTAACAGCAGCATCAGCAGGAAGGGCATGGGGCGGGCTAGGCCTCGTACCTAACAGCAGCATCAGCAGGAAGGGCATGGGCGGCTAGCCTCGTACCGTGACCACTAATAACATTTCACTAAACAGTATTAGTGGACACGGTGAGGGGCTCTCAGGGGGACATGTGGAGGAAGGCTAGCGTTAAACACTAAAGAGAGGAATGTGGTGAGAACTGTGGGAAGTCAAGGTTACTGACTGTGAAAGATGTGAATGAGATAGAGAGGGGGATAGAGGGGGCAGACAGAGGAAAAGAGAGAGAGGGGGGGTTGAGGGAGTGATAGAGAGAAAGAGAGAGATAAGAGAGGGGTAGTGGGAGAAGAGAAAGAGGAGCTGTAAATGAGGGGGAGGTCTGTTTACGAGATGGCTGATTCGTTTTTGCAAAATCTCTTCTCTAAACACTGTCACTGTTGTTGTCACATGACAAGAGAGGAAAGAGAGAGAGAGGGAGGAGAGAGAGAGGAAGAGAAGAAGAACAGAGAAAGAAAGAAAGAAGGAGAATGGAGAGAGAGGGGGAGTGAGAGAGGAGAGGAAAGAGAGACAGAGAGAAGAAAGAGAGAGAGAGAGCAGAGAAAGAGAGCGAGAGAAGGAGAAAGGAGCAAGAGAGAGAGAGCAGAACACAGACAAAGGAGAAAGAATTTGTGCAAAAACTGTATAGGGTGGCCTATGACAACACCATAGGAGCTGGTGAGAGGAGGACGGCTCATAATAATGGCTGGGGTGGAGTGAATGGAATGGTATCAAACTCATGAAAAACCGTGTGTTTGATATCATTCCGTTCCGCCCATCCTCCCAATTAAGGTACCACCAGCCTCCGTGACAACACTCATTCTAAAGACTACAAACACACTGTAGATGTATAATCATTTCCCTGTAGTTCTACTGGTGGACAACACTCATTCCAAAGACTACAGAACACACTGTAGATGTATAATCATTTCCTGTAGTTCTACTGGTGGACAACACTCATTCCAAAGTACAGAAACACACTGTAGATGTATTGATCAATTTCCCCCTGTAGTTCTACTGGTGGACAACACTCATTTCCAAAGACTACAGAACACACTGTAGATGTATGATCATTTCCCTGTAGTTTCTAGCTGTGTGGACAACACTCATTCCAAAAACTACAGAACACACTGTAGATGTATAATCATTTCCCTGTAGTTCTACTAGATGTTGATTGAACATTAATTCCAACTGAATTATCGACTGCATAAACAAAGTAGCACAGCAGTATTTTTACATGAACCTCTGTCATGACATCACGATCATGTCAAACCGTTATGATCATGTCAAGCCTGTTATTATGTAGGCCTTATGACAGACGTACAGTAATAAGACAATGCTCTAAAATAACATATTACCTTTTCCCACTTGCAGAATCAGTGAAGGTGTACACTGCAGTAAGATGTGGACCTTCATAGTTGATTCATTATTAGAGTAGGCCTCTGGTCAATGTCTATCTTTTCATGTACTAGTTGGAATATTTCTCTGTCTGTCTCAGGAGAGATCACAGCGATAGTAATAGGAGCTCTGTGTGGCTGTATTGGACTGGCTGTCATCATTCGCTTCATATGAAGACTACAGGTAAGGCACTGAGCTGTTAAATGGGTTTCTTAGCTTACTAGTCTGCCTGAGGGCTATTCTGTTTCTTGATTAAACCAACTACAGCGTATCTGAAGTAGAGAACAGACAGTCAACCTGTCACGTTCCTGACCTGATTTTCTTTGTTCCGTCTTTGTTTAGTTGGTCAGGACTGAGCTGGGTGGGCATTCTATGTTATGTGTTTCTATGTTTGGTTTAGGGTTGTCTGATTTGCCTGATATGGTTTCAATCAGAGGCAGGTGTTTTTTACGTTGTCTCTGATTGGGAACCATATTTTAGGTAGGCTGTTCTCACTGTTTTTGTTTGTGGGTGATTGTTCCTGTTTGTGCGGTTCATTGTTTTTTCATTGTTCACTTGTTCAGGACTGTAGCGTCGTTGTTTCATTTTGTTTATTGTTTTGTTCGTCTAGAAAAGCATTCTAATAAATATGGATACATACCACGCTGCATTTGGTCTGATCCTTGCTCCTCCTCAGACGAGGAGGATTACGAGATTGTTACAGAATCAACCACCAACCATGGACCAAGGCAGCATGGAAGGACGGCAGCAGCAGCAGGAGCGCGATGTCCAGGAGAAATGGACTTGGGAAGAAATACCTGGACGGTAAGGGACCTTGGGTTCAAGCTGAGAGTATCGCCGCCCTCGTGAAGAGCTGGAGGCAGCTAAAGCCGAGAGGCGGTGGTATGAGGAGGCAGCACGGAAGCGAGGCTGGAAGCCTGAGAGTCAAGCCCCAAAAATGTCTTGGGGGAGGCTAAAAGGGAGTGTGGCGAAATCAGGTAGGAAGACCTGCGCCAACTCTCGTGCCTTACGTGGAGAGCGAGAGTACGGGCAGACACCGTGTTATGTGGAAAAGACACGTGGTCTCCTGTAAGTGTGCTTAGCCCGGTGCGGTACATTCCAGCTCCACGTATTGGCTGGGCTAGAGTGGGCATCGAGCCAGGTGCCTATGAAGCCCGGCTCAACGTATCTGGCCTCCAGTACGTCTCCTCGGGCGGTGTACATGGCACCAGCCTTATGATGGTGTCCCCGTTCGCCAACACAGCCCAGTGTGGCTATTCCACCTCGCCGCACTGGCCTGGCTACGGGGAGCATAAACCAGGTAAGGTTGGGCAGGCTCGGTGCTTAAGAGCTCCTGTAACGCCTTCACGGTCCGGTATATCGCGCGAACCACCTCCTTTCCCCAGCCCAGTACCACCAGTGCCAACCAACCACGTACCAGGCTTCCTGTGCGTGCTCCAGAGCCCTGTTCCTTCATCCACGCACTCGCCCTGTGGTGCGTGTCTCCAGCCCGGTATCACCAGTTCCGGCACCACGCACCAAGCCTCCTGTGCGTCTCCCAGAGCCCTGTGCGCCCTGTTGCCTGCTCCCCGCACTAGCCTTGAGGTGCGTGTCCTTAGCCCGGTAAAACCAGTTCCGGCACAATGCACCAGGCTACTCGTGCGCCTCAGTCGGCCAGAGTCTGCCGTCTGCGCTATCCGTCTGCCCAGCGCCGACTGAGCTACCCGTCTGCCCAGAGCCGCCTGCGCTGTTCGTCTGCCCAGCGCCGCCGCACTGCCGTCTGCCCAGGCCGCCTGCGCTGCCCGTCTGCCCAGCGCCATCTGAGCTGCCGTCTGTCCTGAGCCTTCAAAGCCGCCCGTCTGTCCTGAGCCTTCAAAGACCGCCCGTCTTGTCCTGAGCCTTCAAAGCCGCCGTTTCTGAAGCCTTCGCCGTCCGTCAGTCAGGAGCCGCTAGAGCGTCCGTCAGTCAGGAGCCGCCAGAGCCGCCGCCAGTCAGGAGCCGCCAGAGCCGCCCGCCAGACAGGAGCCGCCGCCAGACAGGAGCCGCCAAGAGCCGCCAACAGACAGGAGCCGCCAGAGCCGCCCGCCAGACAGGAGCCGCCCAGAGCCCACCCGCCAGACAAGAGCCGCCAGAGCCGCCCGCCAGACAGGAGCCGCAGAGCCACCCGCGACAGGAGCCGCCAGAGCCGCCGCCAGCCAAGAGCCGCCAGAGCCGCCGCCAGCCAGAGCCGCCAGAGCGCCAGCCAGCCATGACCTGCCAGAGCCGCCAGCCAGCCATGACCTGCCAGAAGCCGCCAGCCAGCCATGACCTGCAGAGCCGCCAGCCAGCCATGACCTGCCAGAGCCGCCAGCCAGCATGACCTGCCAGAGCCGCAGCCAGCCATGACCTGCCAGAGCCGCCAGCCAGCCATGACCTGCCAGAGCCGCCGCCAGCCATGACTGCAGAGCCGCAGTCAGCCATGACCTGCCAGAGCTGCCCTCAGTCCGGAGCTGCCCCTCAGTCCGGAGCTGCCCCTCAGTCCGGAGCTGCCCCTCAGGTCCGGTGGGGTTAATTTGGAGGGTTGCAGTTAAAAGGAGCCACGAAAGCGGGTAGTGACTATGGTGGGGTGGGGGCCACATCCAGCGCCAGAGCCGCCACCTTTGGACAGATGCCCACCCAGACCTCCCCTATAGGTTCAGGTTTTGCGGCCGGAGTCCGCACCTTGGGGGGGGGGGGGGGGGGGGGGGGGTACTGTCACGTTCCTGACCTGATTTCCTTTGTTCAGTCTTTGTTTAGTTGGTCAGGACGTGAGCTGGGTGGCATTCTAGGGTTGTCTGATTTGCCTGATATGGTTCTCAATCAGAGGCAGGTGTTTTACGTTGTCTCTGATTGAGAACAATATTAGGTAGGCTGTTCCACTGTTTGTTTGTGGGTGATTGTTCTGTTCGTGGCGTTCATTGTTTTTTTCATTTGTCACTTGTT
The DNA here is from genome assembly GCF_002910315.2 of Salvelinus sp. IW2-2015. Taxonomy (NCBI): domain Eukaryota; kingdom Metazoa; phylum Chordata; class Actinopteri; order Salmoniformes; family Salmonidae; genus Salvelinus; species Salvelinus sp. IW2-2015. The sequence continues at coordinate 545,402 of NC_036845.1, forward strand.
CAGGACTGTAGCGTCGTTGGTTTCGTTTTTTTTATTGTTTTTGTTCGTCTAGAAAAGTATTCTAATAAATATGGATACATACACGCTGCATATATTGTCTGATCTTGCTCTCCTCAGACGAGGAGGATTACGACGATCGTTACACAACCAGATTTTTGTTGTGCTGGTTACCTGTGTTTATCATATGAACTGTGGTATGCTTGATCCAAAATGTCCTGGGTTTCTTTTTGTTCTTGTGTCTCAATTTCCCATTTCTCTTGGCAGATTTTTCAAAAACACCTGCATAATAAAGGGTCTTGGTAAACAGGTGAGATCCTCCATAATACCTGATAACCTACTGCATTCACGTATGTGCAATACTACATGTTCAGTAACCATTACTACTGCATGTTAGTCTCATCTGTGACAAACGGGAGGGTTTCTAGAGATTTCTATCTGTGAACGGAGGAAGGTGTTCCTCTTAGGAATAGTACTCAGGAGGCAACCATCCGTGCCTACTTAGGAGATTAAAGATCTAGCCACTCACTCTCACCCTACAAAAGCTTAGATATATTGGCACAGTTTCACACCCCCAACTAAAGTTGTTTGTTAGGAGAACAACGCAAACAATCAAACGGGCACTCACCTTGCACGCTCTGTAAATGAAAACACAGATTCACGTGCTCGGGCACCTCCTAGCTCTCAATTTGTAGGTTATATATCCTCCCAACTCGTCAACTGTGTCCATTTAAAATTTCACCAAACCATCGCAATCTATTGTTCAATAAAACAAATACACCAAATGACTCAAAGTGAATTGTGTTAACAGCACTCCTGGCAGTGATTGGTAGATTCACCTGCTCATGGGCCTATATATGGGCTATCGGTTCGTTGTGTCCTATGGTACTATCTGAGATTCTCGTTAATACTCTTTCTCTCCAATCAACAACAATCGGTCAGCGAAATGCCGTA
>NC_036845.1:546377-565965 GCF_002910315.2 Salvelinus sp. IW2-2015
GGCAGAATTTGGCAGTAGTTAAGCACTTCGTTGAGAAACCATACTATAATCCCATTAGATATTATACAGAAACACTAAACAGACATCTAGACTCTTAGCTAATCTGGTTAACACTAGTCATAGTAGGAGAAAACAAAACTTGAAAATAAGGTTATTGGAGACAAGTTTTGATGAAATGTAATTAATGGGGAGTGGAATTAAATCTGATTGAAATTGTTGTAAAGACTTCAGGATTAGAAAGCATTGCCAAATAAAGCCCTCTCAAACACGCTACAGATACACAGGAAGGGGAACCAACTGTTTCTCTCAGGTTGGCAGTGTATTTACTGTACCCCAAAACACACACACACACACACTTTTGGGAACTTGAAACACTGTCCAATTCTCTCTGTAGAAACATGGAGTGGATCTGCAAAAATGGGTGGATGAGGTAATGGATGAGGGGATGGAGAGAGAGAGAGGACAGAGAGAGAGAGAGTTTTGGATGAATAAGTCAGTATCCTGTCCATCTGCTACTGCACAGGTATGCCACAGAGAGAAGAGCGAGAGGAGGGACAGAGAGAGAGAGAGAGAAAGAGAGGGGGGCAGTGAGAGAGAGAGGAGAGAGAGAGAGAGGGAGGAACAGTGAGAGAGAGAAGAGAGAGTTTGTGAGAGTTTGTGAGAGTGAGAAGTTTGAAAACATGAAGGAGAGGCTCCCTGCTCTGGTTACACACTATTACATAAAGACAGACAATTAGTCTTTTCTCTCTCCACCTCCCCTACTCCTCCCTCTCAGAGATTTTCAATGAGCCAGCATTCCCCCCTCCCTCTCTTCGATCACTCTCTCATTCCCTCTCCCTCACGTCTCTTTTTCTCCATCTGAACGCTATTGTAAACGAATGTAGCAGCACTTTCATTCATCAAACTCAAGAGGGATTTCTAAAGATTAGACACGCTGGCACGACACACACACACACACACACACACACACACACACCACACAACACACACACACACAGACACAGACACAGACATCAACACACCCACACACACACACACACACACACACACACCACAACACAACACACACACACACCACACACACACACACACACACAGACACACACACACCACTAACCAAGTTCCCCCTCTCTGTGTATGATTATGTGTGCACTACAACTCAGAGCTGTACCCTAACATGTCAGTGGCTATGACTCAGCAGGAGTGGACTGGCAGTCCTGGGAGTCTCATAGAGGTAGGACTATTAATCATATAACTAACTGACAATCACACCACACCACTGGAGACATTACATACTTCAAAAGAGTTTGTATTGTTTTCTTTAAATAGGATTACAAATTCCCTTTATTTACGTTTTAATTTTCTTCAGTTGGAAAATCTATTAGCAGATTGGTTAAGAAGGCTTTGTGAATGTATAGTAAAGCTGCACACTTGACCTAAAGGGAAGATGTGTGAATCTGTCAGACAGGTGAGGAGGCTAACCAGGCTTTTTGGAACATTCTCAACTACCTGGGTCGTGTCAGACATGCAGGTGAGACAGCTGTTAAATTAATTTACTTTATTTTAACTAGAGCAAGTCAGTTAAGAACAAATTCTTCAATGACAGCTCAGGAACAGCCTAAATGCCTGTTTCAGGGGCCAGAACGACAGATTTTTACCTTTGTCAAGCTCGGGGATTGGGATCTTGCAACCGTTATGGTTACTAGTCCAACACTCTAATACACTAGGCTACCTGCCGCCCCAGGTACTTAATCAAAGTACAACCTTAACCAATCAGCATTATTATACAGCTACCTTCTAGCAATGTTACCACGACTACGAGATATGTATTTATGGGGATTCTCTGAATTCTTCTCTTGGAAGTGCCAAACACCACCACTATGTGCCCCCAGGAGTCTCCTCTAACTTTCATCTGTCCATCCCGCCTCATCCCTCCTCATCCCTCCTCCGTGGTCAGGTCAGAGTGTGTCCATCCCAGCCTTTGATGTCCAGTCCCTCCTGCCCTCTGACCTGGGGCGGTACTACCGATACAATGGCTCCTCCCCACTCCTCCTGCTTCCAGAGTGTCCTCTGAGCCCTCTTCACAGAGACCGTCAAAATCTCACACACACAGGTAGGGAAGGTGTGTTGTGTGTGTGATGGTGATATCCTTGTGCTTGAATCAAAGCATCACTATGTCCTCCTCTTTCCTTTCTCCCCCCTCTCCCTCTTGTCTTCTCCTCCTCACCATCTTTCCTCCTCTCTTCCTCCCTCTTTGTTTTCCTCTTTCCTCCTCTCTTCCTCCCTCTTTAGTCTCCTTTCCCTCTCTTGTCCACTTCTTCCTCAGCTGATGAAGCTGGAGACAGTGCTGTATGCCAGTAAGGAGGACGCTGACCGCGTCGTCATGCAGGACAACTACCGTACACCTCAACCACTTAACGACCGGACCATCCTCTCATCCTTCCCATTAGGTTGGGGAGGGGTTCTCTAACACAACCTGTCTGACCCTCAGAACACAATGAACCCCATGTCCCATTCAGGAAGACAGGTTCAGAGAGACTGGCATAATGCTAACATGTTAACAGCAGCAGAGCAAGTGCTAGCCTCGTACCTAACAGCAGCTCAGCAAGAAGGGCATGGGGCGGGCTAGCCTCGTACCTAACAGCAGCATCAGCAGGAAGGGCATGGGCGGGCTAGCCTCGTACCTAACAGCAGCATCAGCAGGAAGGGCATGGGGCGGGCTAGCCTCGTACCTAACAGCAGCATCAGCAGGAAGGGCATGGGGCGGGCTAGCCTCGTACCTAACAGCAGCATCAGCAGGAAGGGCATGGGGCGGGCTAGCCTCGTACCTAACAGCAGCATCAGCAGGAAGGGCATGGGCGGCTAGCCTCGTACCGTGACCAACTAATAACATTTCACTAAACAGTATTAGTGGACACGGTGAGGGGCTCTCAGGGAGGACATGTGGAGGAAGGCTAGCGTTAAACACTAAAGAGAGGAATGTGGTGAGAACTGTGGGAATGTCAAGGTTACTGACTGTGAAAGATGTGAATGAGATAGAGAGGGGGATAGAGGGGGCAGGACAGAGGAAAAGAGAGAGAGGGGGGGTTGAGGGAGTGATAGAGAGAAAGAGAGAGATAGAAGAGGGGGTAGTGAGGAAGAGAAAGAGGACTGTAAATGAGGGGGAGGTTGTTTACGAGATGGCTGATTCGTTTTTGCAAATCTCTTCTCTAAACACTGCACTGTTGTTGTCACATGACAAGAGAGGAAGAGAGAGAGAGGGAGTGAGAGAGAGAGAGAGAGGAAGAGAGAGACAGAGAAAGAAAGGGAGAATGGAGAGAGGGAAGAGAGAGAGAGAGAGAGAGAGAGAGAGAGACAGAGAGAAGAGAGAGAGAGAGAGAGAGAGAGAGAGAGAGAGAGAGAGAGCAGAACACAGACAAAGGAGAAAAGAATTTGTGAAAAAACTGATAGGGTGGCCTATGACAAACACCATAGGAGGCTGGTGAGAGGAGGACGGCTCATAATAATGGCTGGGGTGGAGTGAATGGAATGGTATCAAACTCATGAAAACCGTGTGTTTGATATCATTCCATTCCGCCCATCCTCCCCAATTAAGGTACCACCAGCCTCCGTGGTCAACACTCATTCCAAAGACTACAGAACACACTGTAGATGTATGATAATTTCCCTGTAGTCTACTGGTGGACAACACTCATTCCAAAGACTACAAGAACACACTGTAGATGTATAATCATTTCCCTGTAGTTCTCCTGGTGGACAACACTCATTCCAAAGACTACAGAACACACTGTAGATGTATTGATCAATTTCCCTGTAGTTCTACTTGGTGGACAACACTCATTCCAAAGACTACAGAACACACTGTAGATGTATGATAATTTCCCTGTAGTTCTACTGGTGGACACACTCATTCCAAAGACTACAGAAACACACTGTAGATGTATGATAATTTCCCTGTAGTTCTACTGGGTGAGAACACTCATTCCAAACACTACAGAACACACTGTAGATAGTATGATAATTTCCTGTAGTTCTACTGGTGGACAACACTCATCCAAAGACTACGAGAACACACTGTAGATGTATGATCATTTCCCTGTAGTTCTACTGGTGGACAACACTCATTCCAAAGACTACAGAACACACTGTAGATGTATGATCATTTCCCTGTAGTTCTACTGGTGGACAACACCTCATTCCAAAAGACTACAGAACACCACTGTAGATGTATGATCATTTCCCTGTAGTTCTACTGGTGGACAACATCATTCCAAAGACTACAGAACACACTGTAGATGTATGATCATTTCCCTGTAGTTCTACTGGTGGACAACACTCATTCCAAAAGACACAGAAAACACACTGTAGATGTATGAATCATTTCCCTGTAGTTCTACTGGTGGACAACACTCATTCCAAGACTACAGAACACACTGTAGATGTATGATAATTTCCCTGTAGTTCTACTCGGTGGACAACACTCATTCCAAAGACTACAGAACACACTGTAGATGTATGATCATTCCCTGTAGTTCTACTGTGGACAACACTCATTCCAAAGACTACAGAACACACTGTAGATGTATGATCATTTCCCTGTAGTTCTACTAGATGTTGATTGAACATTAATTCCCAACTGAATTATCGACTGCATAAACAAAGTAGCACAGCAGTATTTTTAACATGAACCCTCTGTCATGACATCACGATCATGTCAAACCGTTATGATCATGTCAAGCCTGTTATTATGTAGGCCTTATGACAGACGTACAGTAATAAGACATATGCTCTAAATAACATATTCATTTTCTCACTTGCAGAATCAGTGAAGTGTACACTGCCGTAAGATGTGGACCTTATAGTTGATTCATTATTAGAGTAGGCCTCTGGCCATGTCTATCTTTTCATGTACTAGTTGGGAATATTTCTCTGTCATGTCTCAGGAGAGATCACAGCGATAGTAATAGGCTCTGTGTGGCTGTGTTGGACTGGCTGTCATCATTCGCTTCATAGTGAAGACCTATACGGTAAGGCACTGAGCTGTTAAATGGGGTTTCTATAGCTTACTAGTCTGCCTGAGGGCTATTCTGTTTCTGATTAAATCCAACCTACAGCGTATCTGAAGTAGAGAACAGTATGGTCAACCAGATTTTTGTTTGCTGGTTACCTGTTTATCATTGAAACTGTGTATCTTTGATCCAAAATGTCCTGGGTTTACTTTTTGTTCTTGGTGTCTCAATCTTCACATTCTTCTTGGCGATTTTTCAAACACCTGCTTTAATGAAGGGTCCTTGAAAACAGGTGGAATCCTCCATAATACCTGATACCTACTGCATTCATGTGCAATACTACATGTTCATAAACCAAATAAATACTACTGCCAGTGTTCTCTGTGACAGGGTTCTAATTACAGGGATGTCTGGAGATGCTAGCCACSCCTATACTAAAAGTTTCACCCCCAAAAGTGTTTTGGCACCCCTTGAGTTGTAAAAGAAAAACATCAACGTGGGCACCCCCATCAGTGTACCTCCTAGTCAATGTGTAATTCCAACCCTGTTCAAAAATAACATMACTATGTTAACCACCAGTGATTGGTAGATTCCCTGGCCTATATGCTCAGGCCTAGGATCGGTTTGTTACTCCAATCCTAACCGTAACCATCAAGAGGTAAAAACAAAAAAACTGACCTTAGATCAGTGCTCAGGGGCAACTTCATCCTCTACCGTCTGATTGTTCCTCTGACTGTGTGATAATTGCCCACTTCTTAATCGACCCTTTGTCCCTATATTATGCACTTTAGATTTAGAACCAACAGCCTTGCTTGCCAGGCTTAATGCTAAAGACACCTGGTTAGGAATGAGACTAAAGATCTGAGYTGATTGGCTAGGTGTAAGGAATATGCCAAAAGGTTCACCCAGCCCACACCATACTGCCAATAACTATCTCATTATTTCAAATGTAGAAAACGTGCAGAGGAAAAGGATAAAGGGTCGGTTCGGGGCATGATTGTTGCCCTTTTAACATGATTCTGTCTGTGATGTGATGGTTTGTGTTTCCTGGTCACATGACACTGTGTTTTCATCACAACAGCTCCACCTCTAGCTGGGACGTCCTGCCCAGCGTCCGGCCCGCCCCCGTGCCCAGGTCACCAATCAGATTATGACCTTTGACCTTCACCCCTTTAACCCAAATCCCTGATTCTACTCCCCATCATCTGCCTTCTGTCCCTGGCTAGAGATAACTCCTAGCACCCCTAAACGTTGGTGTGTAGCCTCCAGATCTGAACGAAAGCGCATTACGACTGTATCGTTAAATCGGCCACGTTGAGCTCGTTTTACTTTTAGCCATTTATACTTACCAATCTAATCCCTTAAGATCTGCAAACACCAAGGTGGTGGGGCTAGGAGTTGTGTTTGGACTGGGACTCTAGAAATTCCAACATCACGTGTTATCCTAAAGAATCCTAATCCCTTCCTGTAATCCTGTTATTCTAGAAATTTCACAACTCATTTGTTTAAAGTAGATTGTTGTGTCTTTAAATCAAGTGTACTAATATAGCACATTTTCCTTCAATAGCTTTTTAATGCTGTAACTCCCACTGGGCACACACTGGTTGAATCAATGTTGTTTCCACGTCGACGTGGAATCGACGTTAATGTCGTCTGTGCCCAGTGGTTCCTAGTCACACCTCTCGTTGTGAGTCATTGATCGTTCACGTCCATCATTCCCTCCAAAACATTGCACCAGGCATTATTCTGCTCACCGAGCTTGTTTGTTACTCATGGAGTTTTACTGTACTTTGAAGCCTATGAATATTATTGCACATAGATTATGGCTTTATTTTGTTTTGTTGACTTTTCTTCATTTATTTTCAAGTCTGTCTCTGTTGTCTGTCGTCTGTTGTCTGTCTGTCTGTCTGCTGTCTCATGTCTGTCTGCGTCTGTCCTGTCTGTCTGTCTGTCTGTTGTGCTCTGTCTGTCTCGTCTGTCTGTCTGTCTGTCTGTCTGTCTCTGTGTCTGTCTGTCTGTCTGCTGCTGTCTGTCGTGTCTGTTCTGTTCTGTCTCTTCTGTCCTGTCTGTGTTCTGTATGTCAGTCTTCTTCTCATGTCTGTTCGTAGTCTGATCAGTCGCTGTCTTTGTCAGTCTGTCTGTTCCTTGTCACCGTACTGTAAGTCAGTCTCTCCAATACCTTCTATCCACTTGTTGTCATTTTTTCGGTCATTTACTGACATAGACATACCATTGGGATGCTTTCTCAACAAGCACACGAAATCTCATGCTCATCTGTTACATCTCGGACGTGGTTACTCACACTCGCCTATCAGGATTCGATATAACCACGTCACACTGCAAACACCTCAGGGAGAGTATGACATACACAGGATCAATCGCGCTTCTTTTCCCCCTATTGCCATGTTACGTTTCCAATTGATTCGAGATCGCACTCTTGCCTGTGCCCTCTGACATGTAGGATATAGGACCAGGGAAGGAGCTGAAACAGGACGTGTGCCTCAACACGACTCTGACACAGGAAAAAAGAAGATCCTGTCCCTCCTCAGTCTAGACCCAATCAGAGACCTCCATGAACGAACCCCCCCCCCCCCAACCACAACTCCACCTCCCTGTCAAAGGCATGGATGAATTGCCTCTATTCGCTTGGTCCAGAGGAGGCTGGTGGGAGGAGGAGGGAGCTATGGAGGACCAGGCTCATTATAATGGCTAGAATGGAATGATGGACGGTTCTCAACACATCAAACATATGGAACACCACATGTTGGACTACGTTCCATTTATTCCATTCCAGCCATTACAATGAGCCTATGCTCCTCCCACAAGCCTCCTCTTGCTCTGGTCCATGTGTCTGTCTGCATGCCTTTGGGTGAATGCATGGTCTGCTTATCGTCTACCTGTATGCATGTCACTCCTCTTTCTCCATCCACGTTCTGCGCCCTTCCTGTCCTAACTTCAGGCGCCTCATGGGCCACAGCTGGACTGCTCCTGCCGTTCACGTGATGACTATCGACCTCTCATCTTTCCTGCATACCTTCGCCATCTCGCTTGCAGACTCACACACTCCTCCAAAAGAGAGGAGGACATAATCTTCCACAGAATCACTCACTCTCGTCAGCACTCCACATTTCGCTAATTTTGTACACAAACTGTGGGTTATGTAAGTGGGCCTACAACTCATGATAACGATTGTGCTGGAGTAGTAAATTCTCAGCTCTGCACCTTCCTTAGCCTGTAGAAAGGTGTGTGTTGGGCGATGCGTTGCTGTGTCGTAATGTAGGTGTCGTGTGTAGATGTGTGTGTGTGTCGTGTGTGTGTGTGTGTAGGTGCTGATAGTGTGTGTTCGTTGCTGTGAGATATAGAGTGGTGTCGTCTGTTTGTGTGGTGTGGTGTTGTGGTGTTGTCTCGCACCTAAGAGTGTGTGGAGGGTGCAAGAACGATATGGGTTGTGTCTGGTTTAGGTACGTGGCATGCCTGTGTGTTGTGTGTATCAAGTGTGTGGTATGCCTTGTCTAGAAGAGTCTCACAAAAACGAGAGTAAGAAACACCGAAAACGAGAGTTGATGCACGATATGTTGCTTGGGCTCAGAATGGAATATGCAGACAGGTTTGTACGAAACATAAACTAACACTAGACACTGCTTCAGGACAAGCTCGTGTTTTGCACATGACTGACTTTACTAGACACTGCTGTACCCGGACAAGTGTATATATCACATTTGTCCTGGATCAATCGACTTGTAATCTCTAGTCACTTCATCTGTTCTGGGGATAGGTGGCAATTTGTGGGTTTGTACCGCTAAAAACCTAACGAATGTCTATAAACACTAACCTGCTCGTCTGGTACACTATGTTGGTTTTCATACTCGTCTCCACATCCATTCGCATGAACACTAGAAACCACTCCCGGCTGTATACGGCGACAAGTGGTATAGTACACATGATGAAACCTCAGACACACTGCTGTAGGACAAGTGGTATAGTACACATGATGAACACCTAGACACTGCTGTAGGACAAGTGGTATAGTACACATGATGAACACTAGACACTGCTGTAGGACAAGTGGTATAGTACACATGATGAACACTAGACACCTAGCTGTAGGACAAAGTGGTAGTAGTAACACTGATGAACACTAGACACTGCTGTAGGACAAGTGGTGTAGTACACCATGATGAACATACTAGAACACTGCTGTAAGGACAAATGGTGTAGTACACATGATGAACACTAGACACGCTGTAGGAACAAGTGGTGTCAGTACACATCGATGAACACTAGACACTGCTGTAGGACAATGGTGTAGTACACAATGATGACACTAGACACTGCTGTAAGGACAATGGTGTAGTACACATGATGAACACTAGAACCTGCTGTAGGACAAGTGGTTAGTAACAGTGAACTAAACTGCTGCAGCACATGGTGTAGTAACACATGATGAACACTAGACACTGCTGTAAGGACAAGTGGTGTAGTACAACATGATGAACACCTAGACCACTGCTGTAGGACAAAGTGGTGTAGTACACATGATGACACTCAGAACTGCTGTAGGAACAAGTGGTGTAGTACACATGATGAACACTAGACACTGCTGTATTACGGCACAAGTGCGGTGTAGTACACATTGATGAACACTAGAACACTGCTGTAGGACAAGCGGTGTAGTACACATGATGCAACACTAAGACACTGCTGACATAGCCTGGACAAGCGGTGTAGTCAACATACTCGCCGATCGAAACCTACACTTGCTTCATTGACAAGCGTGGTCACGTAACACATGAGAACTACTAGACACTGCTATATTGCCACAACGGCTGTAGTACACACATGAATCGATCCACCTTCAGCACACTCTCCCCCCCCCCCCCCCCGCTGTAGGACAAGTGTGGTACGCTATCACCTGCTTACTACCACCTAGTATTCCCTCACTGCCTCCTGATAAGGACAGAAGCGCCGTATATCTCCCTCCCCCGTCACCATGATTGAAACCACTAGAACACAACTGCTTCCGTATCCTCGGACAAGTGGTATACCGCTACACCGCTGATTGACACACCTAGACATCTCCCCGGCTCACCGTAAGGACAACCGTGGTGTTATACTCGTTAACTCATCCATCTCCGCATAGACACCGAGACACTGCTAGATGTAGGACAAGTGGTAGTACCCTAACGTAAAACATGATGACCACCACTAGACAACTGCTGTAGCGTACAAGTGCGATAAGTACATCATGATGAACCACTAGACCACTGCTGTACGGAACAAGTGGTGTAACGTACACATGATGAAAACTACCGTCAGACGCATCGCCTGTACGGACCAATGGCTCGTAGTACCACCCATGTATAACTCTATGAACACACTAGCTGTCGGCAAAGTGGTGTACGTACCACAAATGACTGAACACTAGACCACTGCTGCGTAGGACAAAAATGGTGTAGTAACCATATGAACCACCTAGACACTGCTGTGGACCCAGTGGTGCATAGCTACACACTGCATGAACACTACGCCACACATCGATCTCGTACAGGAGAACAAATGTGCGCTCGTAGTACCACCAGATAACCCACTAGAACACGCTGTCCGGACAAGTGTGTAGTACCCATGATGCACACTAGACCCTGTGCAGGACAAGTGGTGTAGTACCACATGATGAAACACTAACCCCGCTAGTAGGACAAGTGGCTCGCTCAGATAACACATCGATTTGGACACTCACATCCAACTAACGCTACCGCTAGGACACGTGGTGCAGTACACTGGATGTAACACTACAGACACTCGCTATACGGACACCAGCGGGTGGATGGTACACAGTGGCACGAAACCACTAGACACTGCTGTAGGACACAGAAACGTGTAGATGAACGATCGAATGAACTCTCCAGACACTTTTTGCCTATACCCCAGGGACGAAAGCGGGTGTAGTCACACATGAATGAAACACTACCGAGGCATAACTTTGCTTTGTGGACAGACGGACTGTGGTACACCAATGGGATGAGACACAGACACTGCTAAGGAACAAGCCGGACTAAGTACACCTGATGAAGTTCGGACTAGAAACTGCTTGTAGGCACCAACTGGTGTACGATACACATGATCGAACACTAGCACACTGCTGTATGGACCCAACGGTCGTAGGTACACCACTGCAATGAACCTAGACCACTGCTAATACCGGACCAAGCGGTGTAGTACACATATACAAACCAATTAGTGACACTTGTGCTACGCGCGAGACGAACGTGGTGTTCGTACAAACAACACATCCTGGGGTGGTAGGTAGCCTAGTGGTTAGAGCGTTGGGCCAGTAACCAAAAGGTTGCTGGATTGAATCCCCAACTTGACAAAGTAAAAATCTGATGTTTGGCCCCAAAACAAGGCAGTTAACTCACTGTTCCCTGGTAGGCTGTCATTGTAAATAAGAATGTGTTCTTAACTGACTTGCCTAGTTAAATAAAGGTTCAAATTAAAACATGATGAACACTAGGTAGYGGAAGAGAGCTGATAGACCCAAGATGCACTAGTTTCTACTTCCCTATGTACACACACATATAAACAAAGACGCACCATTATAATATACTTTAACCGATTATGCAGCAGAGGCTCTCAACTTGCTGCAACTTCATTAAGTGATATCAATCCATCTATCATCCATCGATTCACTTCTTTACATGTGGTCTGTGTTACTTAATTGGCAAAGAAACAAAATCCAACTCTGCCTTGATTGGGTTGTATCCATTTCCATCCCTTCCTACTTCATCAGTGGTCAGAGAAACASAGATCTATGGCCAAGGATCAGTTTCCTCTCCCCTCGTCCCCTCCTCTCCTCCTCCTCTCTCGTTCACAGCCTGGGGGMGAAATGGGATGGAATGCTGGAGGTGTTGGAGTAGGGCAGATAGGATTACTCCTTCCTTCTCAGGTTGGTCAGTAGTATCACTCTGGTGGGATTGTACCTGGATGTTCCTTACATCTTACACTCTTCTGTGTGACATCCAGTCTGTGTGACATCATTAGTGGTCTGAACATGAATATGACATSAGAATTATTCCCCTACTCCTTCATTCTCTCTCTCACTTCCCTCCCTCTCTTCACCTCTCCTGGACGGCACTCCCAACCCCCCTGGGGATGGACAAACAGATGGACGTACTCAGTCACACTTGGCACCTGTGTCCCATGAATAGTTAAAGAGGGGTTTGGTGACGATCAGGCCGTAACTGAGATTAGAACAGCCAGCAGGACTCAGTCCAGGCAACAGGCCGGGCTCTGGAACTCCCCAGGAGGCAACAACAACCAGCAGGAGGGGCAGGAGGCAGGACTAGGGGGAACAGCACGTGGCATGATGCCTACCCTGTGGTGGAAACGTAGACTTGGAAACGTAGACTTGGATGGAAGGGAGAAACAAAGCAAACAACTGTCAATCTGTGGGTAAACAAATACATGACTGTACATTAGACCACTGTGCATGTGTGTTCGTCCATAGGGATGTATATGCATATACAGTATGGAGAGGAGACACTGTAGCTGTGTTGTGTGTTGGTGTTTTGCTGAGGTGTTTAAACACTGTAATGCACCTTCACTTTCCTATAGATATACCATTACCTGACACAGGTGTGAGTACACGTGTCCTCTGCATGCTGAAGCCTGAAGAATAGCTGGCCTACAGTAGAGTGGATTGGGTAGGGTGGTAGGGACATTGGGGGATAAAGTAGGGGCCATTGAGTAAGGAACTTTCAGGAGAGAGAGAGAGAGAGAGAGAGAGAGTAGAGAGAGAGAGAGAGAGAGAGAGAGAGAGAGAGAGAGAGAGAGAGAGAGAGAGAGAGAGGGGGGGGAGGGGGGGCGAGATAAGGAGAAAGGGAGAGAGAGAGAGAGAAGATAGACTTAGTTTGACAACAACAATAAATGAAAGAAAAGCTGATCAGGACAAAATTAAGGTAGAGGAATTGAAAAGGATATGATGCCTTGGTGGCAATTCAACTTGAGACGGTGCTGGAAACTGATCCTGACCAAAAGAATGCGACTTGCTCTGTACTCTGATGCCACTAGAGAGACACTCACACAAGTGTGAGAGTACATCAACCCTATGCAATAAGATGAGAGAGAAGAGAGGAGAGAGAGAGAGAGAGAGAGGAGAGAGAAGAAGGAGAGAGAGAGAGAGAGAGAGAGAGAGAGAGAGAGAGAGAGAGAGAGAGAGAGAGAGAGAGAGAGAGAGAGAGAGAGAGACAAGCAGGAGAGAGACAACAGGAGAGAAGAGAGAGAGAGAGAGAGAGAGAGAGAGAGAGAGAGAGAGAGAGAAGAGAGAGAGAGAGAGAGAGAGAGAGAGAGAGAGAGAGAGAGAGAGAGAGAGAGAGAGAGAGGAAGAGAGAGAGAGAGAGAGAGAGAAGAGAGAGAGGAGATTGAGAACGAGAGAGAGGGGGCTGGACCCTGAGCAGTATGGTCCAGAGGGAAAGGCATTGAAAGGACAGAGAGGAGACTAAGCATTAAGACGCCTTCATTAGAACAAGCTACGTTCTAGGTTGTTAGAACAAGTAGATAGACACAAAAGCAAGGACGGACGAGAGAGAGAGAGAAAGTTTGGATTCCAGTGTTGTCCAACACCAAGCAGCAAAGGACACTTATAAAAAAGTTTTTCTACCTATATATTTTTTTAACCTTTGTCAGTCTGCATCAGTCTCATTTGAATACGATAAGTCATGGATCCTCCTCTTCTGCCGGTGGCCAGGATGGAGGTGGACCGTGGACCTGGGCTTTGCCCTCTTCTTTGTCTTCCTACTCTGTCTTCCCTGCTGTTCACCATAGTGCGCTGTGCCCAGATGGTCCTGAACCCACCCTCTTGTCGCCGCATACCAGAATACGGAGGAACAACCTGAAGAGTGACCTCACTCCATACTGGGCAGGAAATAATGTGAGCATAGTGGAAGACCCCTAGCCCGACTGTGGCTAGTGTGCTGAAGGTGGGAAGTTTGGTTTCGTAGTTAGACTTGTGGGAATCAAGAGGAGCAGGAAGCACATGAGGGATGGTACTTAAAGTTTGGATAATTCATCAGTCCAACAGATCTGGAGATGAACATCAGACACCATGATAACCTGGAAAACAGGAGCAAATGGGACCATGAGGATTTCAAATTGTTACAGTACAGTTTATGTTTAGWCAATGTGCTTTTGGGAAAGTCTACAGTTGTCAGCATGTCAAGGACCAGAGTCAGATAAACGTAGGATTGACCACCATTTTAGTGTTTGTATTCCTAATCAGCCACTGTCATATTCACATCTGCTTTCCATTAAAACAAATAGGCTAAGCCATGAGAGAAAATTGCATGACAATAAAAAGCATACTTGAATGTCTGTTTAATTTGTGATGTTTTTACAATATGCAGTCTAGGTTATAATAATAATAATTGATTACATTTTTATAGCGCCTTCCATAGAGTCTCAAAGCACTTGAAGAGCAAAAAACAAACTAGCAATATAATATTATAATCCTTATAATATCATGACAGTTCAAGCAATAGATGCCAAGTCCTTGAAAGCTGCAACTTCTGAAGATGGAAAGGGTCAATTCATGGCTTGAGCATAAGGAGCTGGTCAGAGGAAGGTCGATGATTTCATGTCATTTTGAATAAACATAATACACGTTAATTGCCAATAATTAGTGAGAGTTAAAAGTAAGGGATGAGGTAATGGGAAGAACACAACCATTGAAGAAGGAGCCTACATGTATTCCAGTCTGACTGAAAGCAGATCATTGGTGGAGGGAGAGGTCCACTTTATTTCTTTTCGGGAGGTATGATGATGCGACAGCGTAAGAATTGCGCTGTTAAGATCAGAGATTTGTCTCCTGGGTATACACCTTCGTTCGAGGTGCACATACCTACGTCTCCTGATTACAAACCAAGTCATATTACTTATAGGTCTTCATGCATTCTTGAGAATCTTGACGATCTCTAAATGGAGTCAGACAGCAGTGGTCAGCACTCTGAGGTTGAGCCAGTCCAGGATTACCTCCAGCGACAGAGCGGCCGCTTCGAGTCACGCGGCCCAGGGCTCAAACTGTGGTGTGCTTTGCTCTCCGGAGCAGGGTACCGCTAAAAGGGGTGATCAGTGGGGTAGTTTTGAGTGTGGAGGTGGATCAAATGAAAATTCCTGGTGTTTGTGACGCCTGCCGTTTGGTGAGACGTAGACCTGGTGGCAAAGGCGAGACTGACAATACCCTGTCAGGTTTGTTGAGCTTTGACACAGAGTTTCTACCTCATAAGGTCTGGTTAGGTTATATTTGATATTCTGCGAGGCCCTGTTTCGAACCTACTTTGGTGCTTTAAGTGCCAAAGATTCAGACACATTGCAGCAGTGTGTAGAAGGGAGATCCCATGATGTAAAAAATGTGCAGGAGGGTAGTCAGAGGGAGTGTACAGCTGGCATAGAGAAAGCACTGTCTGTCAATTGTGGGGGTTCCAATGCAGCTGTGGATCTGAAGTGCCCTGTGAGAGGGAGACAGGTTGAGATTGCCAGAGTTCAAGTGGGGCAGAACGTTTCCTATGCTGAGGCAGTGAAGAGAGTAGAGGATAGCCCAATGGTGAGTGAGTCAACTGGGAGGCCACCAGTGAGTAGGCCTGAAGAGAGAGAGCCAGAGAAGATGAGTTTTAGAAAGGTTGGATTTATTGCGTAATATGGTGGTGGTCAACTGCACTGAAGGAGTGGAAAAGCCAACACCTCCTTTGGCCGCCTTTCCTTCCAGTTCTTTGCTGCCAGTGACTGGAACGAATTGCAAAAATTGCTGAAGCTGGAGACTTATATTTCCCTCACTAACTTTAAACATCAGCTATCTGAGCAGCTAACCGATCGCTGCAGCTGTACATAGTCCATCTGTAAATAGCCCACCCAATCTACCTACCTCATCCCCATATTGCTTTTATTTACTTTTCTGCTCTTTTGCACACCAGTATCTCTACTTGCACATCATCATCTGCTCAGTGTTAATCTGCTAAATTGTAATTACTTCGCTACTATGGCCTATTTATTGCCTTACCTCCTCACGCCATTTGCACACACTGTATATAGACTTTCTTTTTTCCCATTGTGTTATTAACTGTATGCTTGTTTATTCCATCGGTAACTCTGTGTTGTTGTTTGTGTCGCACTGCTTTGCTTTATCTTGGCCAGGTCACAGTTGTAAATGAGAACTTGTTCTCAACTAGCTTACCTGGTTAAATAAAGGTGAAATAAAAAAATAAAATAAAAAATCACAAAAGATAGATGGTAGTTGCAGCAGCAGAGAAATATTTGTGTGTCAGAGATTTTAGTGCAGAAGATCTACAGGAAGTTTTGAGAGAAGGGTTCCACCCGACCAGGCTGACAGCCTGCAATGCTATAGGATCGTTTAGGGCCAAAATAGTGGGATGGGCTGATGGTTTTTGGGGATAGTGTATAGTAGGGTTTGATGGTGCAATTTAAGTTTTACCCCATTCCCCATTTTTTTTATCAAAATGTGCAGTCCGCATTCCGACCTGCTAAGGGCAGCAATTCGCAACACAGCATCTAGTCTGCCGGAAAGCCACAGGAKGAAGAAGTTGTATGCGGGGTATTGTGAGTGGTCTGTAGCTTTCTAGCTGAATGACTGGATAAATGGACAATAATGATGGGTGAGTTCATTAACTTCCAATAAAAATTGTCTCGATTCATAAACAGTTTTTAGTTGCAGATGCATTATACGGTAAGCGGATATAGATTTAGAGAAGGCAACTACAAAAGACTGAACCGCTTGTTAGCATAGCTAGCTAGTCTGCCTCCCCAGCTCAGTAACTTTTGTGTTAGCAAGATTGTTTGAATAAACTCAACTTGTCCGATAAATGAAGATCCACTGTGATTACGTGCACAAAATCACTTACTTTAAAAAGTGCATTCCCCCAGGAATTTCATTTAAAGCTACTACAGTACAATATTTCTGACTGCTAAACGTGTCTTCTCCGCACACCGCTGTATGCTAACCTTTTGCCGATGTGACATTTGGTAGTTGTAGTTTAAATTGTTCACTAAGTGCCCCCCTATGTTAGTATGATATACAAATGGTGTAAAAGGTTTTTGATTATAATAGCTTTCATTCCAAATAACGAGTTTCYAATGTTTATTTGGATCTTCTAAGATTAGTTAAATACGTTTATTTATAAGACTACAACTACCACGAGCACTGTCGATGTCCCTGAACAGTGGTCCCTCATTTCAAAACAATGCGACGATCACATGAAATTGAAAACACTTCCAATGCATGACCTTTGTTACAATATAAACTACTTAGGGTGATATTTTAAACAGATTGTACAGGTGAGTTTTAGCCCCAACGTGTTTAATCGGCRCTGAAACTAAAACAAGGTTCGGAATACCGTGTAGTTGGCTTGCTAGCTAGTTGACTAACACTAGCTTGATCAGTAACAATGTAATCTTCGCTAACTCTATAAAATCTCTCTCGCTTTCTTTGCCTCATCTTCACTCTGTCCTTTCTATCTCTGCCTCCTCCCCTTCTACGCTACTCCCGTTGCTTTCTTACTCTCCCTCCCTGTATGTCTCAACCCCGGTCTCTCCATCGTTCTCTCTGCCTGACCCCCGTTCCATCTCTCACTCCTGTCTCCCCCCAGGATGGAGGTGGAGGGCTGGGACTCTGGTCTGGAGGAGGAACTGGGTGTGTCTCTGGAGGAGCTGAGTAAGTGGATTGAGGAGGAGGTGGAGAGGAGCGAGGCAGTCCGCCAGAGGAAGGCCCAGCTGGCTGAGCTCAAAGAATGGGTGGAGCAGAAAGAGAAGGAAGAGGAGGTGGTGGACAAACTCTTCAACAATGCCAACCAGTGAGTGTGTGTGGGGGGGATGATGTTTCGTTTCTTTCTTTCTCAGGTCCATAGTAGAGTGGAAGACTTTAGGGTGTGTGTGTGTCAGGTCTATAGAAGAATGTGAGGCCCGGCATACTGTAAAATAGGACTGGTGTGTATGTGTGTGTTAACGTCTGTGTGATTCTCTCCATTGTGTGTGTGTTTCAGGTCCATAGTGGAGTGTGAGGCTCTGGTGAAGTCCACCTACAGTAAAATGGGTCTGGTCTACAAGGAGAGCTCTTCAGAGGATGAGGGTGGAGTGGGAGGGGTTCAGTCCTCTGATGTCATAGAAATTGARGATGATGATGACGATGATGATGTCATCGCTGTGGGCTTACGTACGTACTGACACTTACTCCCAGTGAGCTAAACAATATGTTTACCAAAGGAAACCTTTCCAGAGGGGCAGCTCCAGGATAAGACACAGGAGTGAATGTCTAACCTGGTTTRTTTTCWCTCTTCTCTGACCTCTTTCCTCTCAGTGGTTCCACCCAAGAAACCTGGGATACCTGTCCAGGATGCAATGGTGAGAACAAATAATTAGTCACACACACACACTCGTGTTAATTGAATGTGTATTAATTGACCCTGTTATCTGCAGATTTCCAGTGTTCCTCCCAGCCGGTGTTCAAGCTTGTCTCTCTCCCTTCGCTGTCTCTCTCTCTCTTTGCTGTCTTCTCTCTCTCCCTTCGCTGTCTCTCTCTCTCCCTTCGCTGTCTCTCTCTCTCCCTTCGCTGTTCTCTCTCTCTCCTTCGCTGTCTCTCTCTCTCGCTTCGCGCTGTTCTCTCTCTCTCCTTCGCTGTCTCTTCACGCCCCGTCTCTCTCTCTCCAGCCTGTCTCTCTCTCTTCCCATACATACATACATAACATACATCATACAGTGGGGCAAAAAAGTAATTTAGTCAGCACCAATTGTGCAAGTTCCCACTTAAAAGATGTGAGAGGGCTGTAATTTTCATCATAGGTACACTTCAAACTATGACAGCACAAATGAGGGAAAAAAATCCAGAAAATCACATTGTAGGATTTTTAATGAATTTTTTGCAAATTATGGTGGAAAATAAGTATTTGGTCATTAACAAAAGTTTTATCTCAATACTTTGTTATATACCTTTGTTGGCAATGACAGAGGTAAACGTTTTCTGTAAGTCTTCACAAGGTTTTCACACACTGTTGTGTATTTTGGCCCATTCCTCCATGCAGATCTCTAGAGCAGCTGATGTTTGGGGCTGTTGCTGGGCAAAACGGACTTTCAACTCCCTCCAAGATATTTCTATGGGGTTGAGATCTAGAGCCTGGCTAGGCCGACTCCAGGACCTTGGAAATGCTACTTACGAAAGCCACTCCTTCGTTGCCCCGGCGGTGTGTTTGGGATCATTGTCATGCTGAAAGACCCAGCCACGTTTCATCTTCAAGCCTTGCTGATGGAAGGAGGTTTTCACTCAAAATCTCCACGATACTGGCCCATTCATTCTTTCCTTTACACGGATCAGTTCGTCCTGGTCCCTTTGCAGAAAAACAGCCCCAAAGCATGATGTTTCTCACCACATGCTTCACAGTAGGTTTTGGGTGTTTCTTTGGATGCAACTCAGCATTCTTTGTCCTCCAAACACGACGAGTTGAGTTTTATACCCAAAAAGTTCTATTTTGGTTTCATCTGACCATATGACATTCTCCCAATCTTCTTCAGTGGATCGATCAGAG